>NW_024104541.1:0-231047 GCF_003945595.2 Pipra filicauda
GTGAGTTAATATTACAATTAGGCTTTAACGAACAGAGTTCATCCAAGGAGAGAGATTTTGCCACAGTTGTTGGCTCAGCAGCAGGACATCTTCTCCCATCTTCCTCGGGTGACAGATGCTGTGTGGTTTTATCAGCTGCAAAGTACCATTGAGATCCCCTCCCTGCAAGGATTTCTAGAGAGCCTGGCTGTGGGGTCTCCACTCTGCTCCACCCTCCATTCCATTCTCCTTAACAGGTGCTTGCCATTGTGTGGGGAATCACTGTGGAGCTGCCAACTGCATTCCATCCAGGGAGTAGCAGCTGCATTTTACCCTATAATTTCCGTACTGTTATAAATTCTGATAGGATGTAAATATAACTTCTCAGTTTCCTCTAATTTTTACCCCCAGCCATCTTCCTTCCAGAATTAACTGTTAGACTCAGGCTCACACCTTGTTTAAAGTCTGTTTACACCCTTTTATGTATTACCATGAAATTGCCATTAGAAATCCCACACAGCGTAATTTATAAATTGAAATGTCAGAAAAGAGAAGCACAACAGTTAAAGAAACTAAAAAAAGGCAGTGTGACTGTTTGAATGGAAAAGAGACATAGTCTTAATTTAATTGCACTTACCTCTAAAAGATCAGAATGTACCTGACCAGTGTAGAAGCCATTATACTCTCATGTCAGCAAGGAGGTCAAAGAGAGTCTGCAACTCATGAAGCACAAATGAATGTAATAGTGGTTAATTATGCACCTTTTTTGAGTCTCTCAGAAGAATTTTGTGGTATTTTGTTTTGTCTAATGCACAAGTGCAGATGCGTTTACATTTCTTTTCAAGTACTGCTTTATGCATCAAAAAAAGATTTTTTTTTGCCTTTGCACATACTGCTTGCTTACATTTCTGATAACCGAGCACCCCTGTTCTCAACCCTTGTTCTTGTCTCAGTTGTCACACGGCACACTTGTTCAGTGGCCCAGAAAATCCACTGCCAAGTGTTATACAAGAGAAATGTTAATGGGAAGAACCACAGATTTTAAAGTGACTGAATGTCTGTGTGGAAAATGCGGTTTAATCAGGAGAATGGGAATTTTTGAATTCTGCAGTTGGCTTCTCTGGGCTACGAGGCCATGAAAAAGCTGCACAAGAGTAGTGCTGGCGGTTTCTGTTATTTTTACCTGGAGTGAACAGAACACACAACCTTTCTTTTTAAGAAAATGCCATTTTTGTGAAGTGCTCCAGTTACTATTGCACATCTCCAAGGTGACTTTTAATGCAGTCCCTCATAGAGCTAGGTTATGCACTGAAAAGAGAAGCTTCTTACAACATGCTTAATGACTGGGGCAGTATTTTCTCTTTAGGTTAAAAACATGCAATCGTTTTTAACCTACAACCATACAATGAGAAATCTCCTGTAACAGAACTCGTACTATGTGTGAATCTGGTTAGCAGAAACACTTTTCTTTCTTATTTTTGCACTCAGGATGAAAAGTGAAACATGAGCTAATAAAACTTACTGGTAGCTCAACTGGAAAATCTGAGGACTGATTTAGGTCAGGAATCGGGATTCATCACCTCAGAGCTTGCAGTTCAGCGGAGTCTGAAGTTTTGGTTCAGATACAGATTTAACCAAGTTTATGTGTTGCTTTGAGATATGTATAATAGCTAAAGACAGTAAGTAATGGATGTGGGGTTGTTGTTTTATTTTTCGTCTACTCTTGGGTTGTGTATAGCACTTTAGAAATAGAAGAAACACCTGAAGTATATGCATTTCACTTAGACATAACACTGAAAAAAATAACCATAAAATAATGTCAAGCTGTATGGGTTGGCTCTCTAATAATTTTTTAATTTATTTTTCCTTATATTTCCAGAGCACTAAGGGTTTTGTACTTAAGTTGTCATGTTATGAAGCATTTTCACAGTGGTATACTAAAATAACCTACATTCCAGATGAAGTGAGGCAGGTTTTTAAGAAAAGGATGTTTTGGTCGAGCAAGTAAATAAGAAGTGTAAATTTAGTGACCTCAAGAGGCTTCTCATTTCACTGGAATCACTAACCATTTTCTCCACTGACCCCCTCTAATCCTCCCCCCCAGCACTAGACTCTGCTTTTTGGAGTTATTGGCAGACAATATGGGTGCATGAAGTTGTGGACTAGTGAGTAGGAAACAGCTCATCAAGTCATTACAAAAGCATTAGTAGGGGAGGAGAAAAATAAAAAATAAAATCCCAGAATATACTAAGTTATGATTCTTTTCATCAGTAGATTCCAAAATAATTTATAACTTGGAGATGCATGGGGCAATAACTACTACTAACCACCTTTTCTATACTTTGGTCTGTTGCTTCCTTTGTTAGCTTGCAAGTAATTCATTAGGAATAGAAAATGAAGGAAAACCAGAACTGAAAACTTAGACAAATATCTGAAGAATGAAAGAGAAAAGGAGATTCCAGAGGAAACTTCAGATGTTTACAGTGAACTCCTATAAACTGTGCAGCAGTGCCTTAGGCCAGTAGTGAAACTTCTTAAACCGTGCAAAAGAAACAAGTTTCGGGAAAGTAAATGGGAAATAAACATTTCCACAATGTTGAAAAAAGGTAAAAGTGTATTTGTAATAACCAAAGAAGTAGTGGAATCTTTGATAAGAAAAGTAAGGGAAAGTATCTGAGAATAACATCAAAGTTTACCATAAAAGAGACAATAAATTTATTTAATTTAGTTTTTCTTCTCTGAAAATATCAAATTTGATGATTCTTTTAGTAAACTTGAGAAGGGATTTCTATTCTGTCACTACTTGACTCATTACTTTTAAATTTTGTCATCAGCAGGCAAGAAAAAGTTAGGGTAGAAGGAAAATTTTGTTAACAGCCATTAATAGTTTCACTATTAATCATTAACACAATGTTACGTGCTTTGAGTCCTGTGAACAGTTAGTGCCT
Source organism: Pipra filicauda (assembly GCF_003945595.2). Classification (NCBI taxonomy): domain Eukaryota; kingdom Metazoa; phylum Chordata; class Aves; order Passeriformes; family Pipridae; genus Pipra; species Pipra filicauda. The sequence continues at coordinate 2,928 of NW_024104541.1, forward strand.
TTCAGTCATTAGAGGAACTGACTGCTTAGGATTCCCTTTTGACTTCAGTGGACAGCAGGATGCACAGCCAGGCTAACAACATTCAAGTTCATCACAGACATACCAAAGTCAAACAGATCCCCTTAAAACTGTGGCATCATTGAAAGGTTCTACAAGTAGTGCAACTTCTCTTATGAATTAGGAAAGAAGAACAACTCCCAGCTAACAAAAATAGGAGGTTGGTGGTATATCAAGCTAAAACTGTCCATAAAGACGTTGTATCCGTGTTGTAAACCATAAAAAGCTGCTAGTCTAGATGTTGCCAAAAGCCTAAACATAAAAGCTGTTGTTAAACAGTTTTCAGGTACCTAACTAGCATAATAAAAAAAAATTGAATGTGTTGCTTTTTGGAAGTGGATTTTTGTCTGCTGCCTACCAAGCTTTCTTAGTGTATATTCTGCATCCTGCAGAATAAAAATACAATAAAAAAATTGAAATAATATAAAATAAAATAACAATAATTTTAAAAAATCCAAACCCTAAGGCTTTCACATATACTAAAAAGAGATTTAAAACTTTGGAAAATACTTAGAAACAGTAATTTCTTTAATTTGATAATGGTAATGGATGCCATTTCAATTTTTATTGGCTCTGCTTTGCTTAACTTAGTGGAAAAAGGACTGTGGAAAAAAAGAGTCTAACCTAGATGAATTGTCCCAGCTAATAGTAAACTAAGTGGTTTGCCTGTGTGTGGTAAATTAGCCGTGAAACCAAAAAACTCCTTTTACGCTAGTGTTCACTGCTTCTTGCTAACCCTGTAAAATACATGATCCTGAGACAAGAAACCATTTTACACTTCTCTGTTTGCACAGAACCACAGGAGTTTGGCTGAAGGTTGGTATTAAGACAGTGCAAATAAGAAGTCCCACAGCTATTACTATCTGTTGTGTTTACTCTGCGAACAGTGAGCTTAGTTGATGCCATTAGCTCAGAACCTGTAAGAATACAAAGTTGAATTTTGCTGTCAGAAATTTGGAATATGGGAGATTGAGTGTTAGAGAGAAAGGGAGCTGGAAAAATGATTATTTTGTCTTCTGTTGAATGGTGGATAGGGGGAAACTTCTGTATGTCAGCATGCCCCCAAAAATATCAATAACTTAAACTCTCTTCTTTGATGGTACAGGATTTTGCAGACATCTGATATAAGGCAGGGACAGTGGGGAGTAAAAAGACCATCACTGTCTTAGTGTCCTTAAGCATCTGCTTTTTCAGTAACGTCCTACACTGTCTGCTGTCATATTGGATCTGATTGATCATCCAGGTGTCTGTGGATAATAAAGAAAAGAAATTTAATAGGAAAATGGTCAGTGTTTCTGGCTTCCCTCTAAAGACATTCTAGGAGTCTATTAAACATGCAAAAATAGTTATTGGTTCTTCAGCAATCAGCCTAAATGTCTGGGGCATTACACAGGACAGGTTGAAGAAACCTGCACTAGAGTTTCTTAGATCAGCTAAATATAGGGACTTTGTGTACAATTGTTGTTCACCCAACACTTAGAATCTTTCTTTCCCAAGCAATTCGTGAATTTTCAGCGTTAGCTTTTCTTTTCAATGTAATTGAAAGCTTTTATAATTTTTAATATTCACTATGAAAACTTACTTGCAACACATAGCCTAAGAACAGAAAAATATCTTGTGGTTTGTACATACAAACAAACCTTCCACAGTTCGAATACTGGAAGTGAAAGGTAAGTAAGTAGCAAGCCAGAAGTTTTAGGAAGAAAGGCTCTTTTAGTAGGTTTTTTTTGATAATGCAATAGCAATAGTAATAAAAATAGCAATGCAAACAGCTTTCAAATATTAAAAACCACAGATTTACTGGCATGTAGACATTATATACTAATTATATACTAATTTCTTCTGCTAACTACTGATAGATTTGAGCAAGTTATTAAAGACTGTGTAAGTCTAGGAAAAGTACTGTGCACAATCACTTAACTCTTACATTAGCAGAAGAAAGGTGTCTTCATACCTAGAATAGGCATGCAACCAGCTCTATAAAGTTGTCCTTAACTGATGCAATCCTGCTCAAATCACTGAAATTATTTCAATTTTTTCAGCAAATCATCCCTCTTCTGAACTTCACAGGAGTAAAGTGAGGCCTAGGTTGTTTATCAGCCTCAAGGTGCAAAGATATTACAGAAGAGCAGGATAGCTAGTCCTGTTAGGACTCAGTTAGCCCTGCAATTAGGTAAATGATGTCTTGCCACAAAATATTCCTCAGTATTTGCAGAATTCTTATCTGCTATTCCTATCCAAACCATTTTATTAAGTCTAACTAACCTCATCGGTCTTACAGCCAAAGGAATCAAACAGTTGTTTTTCCCTATCTAACCTTCCTTTTCTTTATATCACTGCCCTAGTCCTGCTGGCCAAAATATGTCTGATACAAGCCAGGATGCCACTGGCCTTCTTGATCACTTGAGAATTATTTTTTTTTTTTCACAATGAGAAAACATTTTGCAAAGCTGTGAAGAGTTTTGTCTCTCATCATTGCTGCTTAGTCATGTACCCTGCAGCTGAAAGGCCAGCCCATGCCCAAATGAATTGTCTCTACCACTGTCACCTCTAGTTCTGTGCATGGGAAACAACCTTCATGATTTTCCAACAGTTTCATGGAAATACTTATGCGGGGATTTTATCTGCAGAGGAGCTTCAAGGTGTAGCTTTCTACAAAATTCAACTCCAGATATCATTCTGGTCGACAGTAATTTTTGTTCAGTCAGATCAGATTATACTAAACAGGGTCCAATTACTCATTTTTACATTAGCTAGTTATGTGAACAAGTCACACTTGCTGTTTCATATATTTTATTTTCTTAGACAAAAATCAAGAACAGCTAACAGTCTTCATTGCTAAACAATGTTTATCTTTAGCATTACTTGACAGAAAGAATGTGCCTTAAGTGTGATCTTCCTGTTGAATTGGAATAAAAAATAAAATCATATTATTTGAAATTATAATCTTCTCAGTGTTTTCAGTGTTTGATAGCATTATTTTGCTTGATAATGCAGAATTATATAAGTCAACTTTGGTAATGCTGGTTTTTATGCAAGTTTGGTAAAATACTACATTCTGGTATAAGTTTAAGAAAGCTACAGAAATTAGCCTTCCTACATAAGGCTGGAGAAACATTTAGAAAATAACTGAAAAAAAAATCCACATAAAGGAGATACAAGAAACACTGTTCCTTCGAGCTCTTCTGAAAAGTACCACTACTGGACGTTGTTTTTTGAAGGATATCAATACATAAACAGTTTAATTTATTAATGTCAAGTTTAATTTCTCCATCCTTCACGTTTCTGATTGAATTTCTGAAAAACTAAATTATCGTACATGTCAATACCATATTTTCAAAAATTATGGCTCCTGTGTCTGCTAAAAATCCTAAAATATCTAAATCCCACAAGTATCGTAAATCCTCTATTTTAAGTTTCTTTCTCTACCTTTAGACATCTATCCAAGTGAATGATTTTTTCTACACATCTTGCATGAGAACTCCTTGCTATTCTTTTCAAAAAAAAAGAAAAAAGTCTGTAATTAGATACTACTGCTGTTTAGCCACCTCCCTTCTGTTTTCTATGGACCCATTCAAATGTGATATTAATCATCTAAGTACCTTTGTGTCTACAAAGGCAGACAGTTCATTGCTGTAAGTACCTGTTAATGTCATTCTTGGTTGGTGACCTTTCAGTACCATGAAGATAAATAAAATGTCTGAAAATGTTTCTGTGGAGTCCTTTTATTATATGAACTGCACACCCACAATTATATCTTTAGTGCTTATTTTTAGCATTGCTAAGTATATCATAATTGTTAACAATAAAGTTTTACTCAGAGGGACTTTATGAAAATAAAGGCAAGCCTCAGCTTTACATGAAACAAGAATAATGATTTTGAAGAGGAAGACATTCTAGCCAAAGAATTTTAATAGATCATTGTAAAGCCTTTGTGGTTCTGTAATCAATTGTAGTGAATTAGTTGGAATTACTTTATGCTTTGTGATTTGCATCACAAAAAATGAAAATGTTAGAGGCATTGATACACTTCATATTTTCTTGAGGCACTTTTCTTCCAACTTATTCATAGTTCTGGGCGTATATTGGGAAGTAAACTTCACCATGTCCCTTAAAAATAGTACAGCTTCATGGTAAGCTTTACTTTCCTTTTGTTTTCAAGGAAGTTCATATACACAGAAAGAAACATTGATCCACTTGGGAAGTTCCTTCAAGCACAAGGGCCTTGTGCCTCAGCAAGGTCTCAAGCTTTTAATAGAATATTTCCAGCAGAGTCTTGACCTGTATCACATGGCTTTTGTTTTTGTTTTTAATAAAAATCTTATTGCTGTATTTTTGTAAACTAAGCATATAAAATGGTAAAGATTAAAGCTTAACTTTACTAATATCTGTTTCCAAATTTTGTCATGAAGTTCTATTCACAGAAATACTAGGCCCAGACTTGGTCTACAAATATATGCTTAAAGTTAAGTGTTGGCTTAAGTTCACTAAAGGTAATAGGAATATCAAAATACTTGGGTAAGAATGAAGAAAAATACCATGCAGTTTCTAAGTGTAAAAGAGGAAATGTAGGTACAATTAACCCCATACATTGTCTTTGGATGTAAAGATGGCTTATGAAGAAAGTTCTTGGCTTCAGTCAGGAGACAGACATTACTGAGCTAAGATTTGCAATCCTTTCAGTTTTTCTAAAAAATACTTCATCAAGGTGCACTGTAAACAACAAATTTCTGGTTTTAAAATATGTGCTAATGCACAGACTATTTCAAAGTTAGGATTATTTTAAACTTGCATCATTTTTATGTAGCTTTTGCTCAAAGAGCTTTATCACCACAAGTGGTAAGGTGAGGGGCATTTCATTTGTATTGCAGGGGCATGAAAAAATGGCTGAGGTGTACGGAATGGGAGTGTGTTAAACTGCCTTTGCCACCAAAACAAAGATAATAAATTCCTCTCAAAAGAATATAATGTGGATTGAACATGAAGGTTAACCTGTCAGCTAAGGTTACAGATGATGTTTTTCTTTCTTTCTGAGTTTTTATTCTAGAGTCAGCCTCAGCAATCAAACGTACCAGTTGTGAAATGCTCTAAGAGCCAATGAAAAAAAAGGAAATACAAAGTCTGCTATTAGTTGTTGATCTCATCATATGCAGCTTTACATGCCTAGGTTCAGAGAAATATTTTTTAAAACATATAGATTTCATTTTTCCTTTCATCCCTTTTTTTCTTTGTCTGTTTCTTTATAGTCTGTTCCTCTAGATTATAGATGGTGTGTCTCCAGACCTCCTGATTGGAGGCCAGAGTAGACCTGTTATGGTGATCAGTATGGCCAAGGCTGAGATGTTGTTTCAGGGAGTCCTTGTGTCTGGCCTCCAGTCGGGAGGTCTGGAGACACACCATCTATAACGCAGCTGTCTCCTTTGAGAACACACGCAGGATCACTCTCGAGGAGAAAAGGTAACACAGAAAGAACCGTGTTTTGCAGAATATACCATCTAAGGAGTCTTTCTGCTGTGCCTTTTGCAATCAGACATGTCTGTCTCGTATTGGCCTCATAAGTCACCAACGTGCCTGTAACAAATGTGGATAGAGCCTTCCCAAATCTTCGTTTGCGAAGCCCAGCTATGATTCCTCTAGATACTCAAATCAAATGATCATTGTCATCTCCTTATCTCACAACAACACTGTTGGACATAGTCATACAGTCAGGAAAGAAAAAAACTTCATAATGTTTCTGTGTGCCTACAAAACTTCAACCATTTGCAATGTCAATATTGTGTAATGAATTCTCCGTCATAAAAGTTCAACTGAAAAGCACTGCTAAAGATAACAATGTATGCTGCAGCTGAAATAAATGTAGAAACTCTCTGTCCACATTTTCAAATGTTGGACGGGGTGTACTAAGTTGGAAACTGAGTGTTTAGATGGAGAAAGCAAAACATCTTAATATGAAAGAGAAATCCCCAGAGCTGGATGCAGTGCCCCAGGTGGGGTCTCACGAGAACAGAGTAGAGGGGCAGAATCACCTCTCTCAACCTGCTGACCGTACTGCTTTTGATGTAGCCCAGGATACAATTGGCTTTCAGGGCTGCAAGTGTACAATGCTGGCTCATGTCCAGCCTCTCATCCATGAGCACCCCAGGTACTTCTCAGCAGGGCTGCTCTCGATCTGTTCATCCCCCAGCCTGTATTGATACTGGGGATTGTCCCAACGCAGGTGCAGCACCTTGCTCTCAGTCTTGTTAAACCTCATGAGATTCCCATGACCCATTTCTCAAGCTTGTCCAGGTCCCTCTGGATGGCATTCCGTCCTTCAGGTGCGTCATCCACGCCACTCTGCAAATTTGCTGAGGGTGCACTTGATCCCTTCATTTATGTCTTTAATGAAGATATTACATGACACTAGTTTCAATATGGACCCCTGAGGGATGCCACTTGGCACTGATGTCTGCAGGGACTCTAAGCCACAAAGATGTGTTTGTAATTATAATTTTATGGCTGGAATGACAGATTGAATTATTTTTACATCTTTAGTTTATGTTTTTACATTAGCTATTTAGTAATTTAATAAAAATATGCTAAAAATTAGTCACTTAGCCTTATTCTACCCCTAATATGAAAAGTGACTTTAAAGAGAAGCTGCGCATATACATGGCCAACTTACTGTAGAAGGGGAATACAGAAGCTAAATTAACCTAAGACTTAAATGCATGGCTTACATGTTAGTAAAAATTGTTTTCAGACATATAGATTGATCAGTTATTAATAACTTTCTCAAAAGTTTATTTTTTGCATTATGCATCAGACCTGTGAGAAATGTCATTTTGTAATCTGAAACAGCACATAACCACTTTTAATGGTGGCTTATTAGTAAATATATGTCAAGAATCACAATTCTTGACAAATTCTTTTCTAAGCTTATAATAGCCTTAAACTGCTCATTTCTTCTATTCTTACAATGAAACTTCACAAAACAATTAAACAATGGGAGGCACTTTATGAAGTATGGTCGTGTCTTGGACAAATAGAACAATATGTGACTGGAGGAAAATGATTAGGAGGAAAAAGTCACACACCAGCTGCAGAGGCTGATGTGTCTATATACATACTAAATGAGGGGCAACACATGGCACAGGTTGTGCTGCTTTTATGATGTGCAGAAGTACTTTACTCCCTAGCTCTTTTTTCTTTTTTCCAAAAAAAGAAAAAGCTTTTTTTCAAAATCAAAAGCTTATTGAATAACCTTACCTTTTCACCATAAAGGCAATTTCTTGAATTGAAGTTTAAGTAAAACTGAAAAGCTGTAACAGTTGTTTATTGTTATAAAATAACTTGCTCAACTCTTCTAATTCAATGTGTCATGTGAATTGCGGTTAAATAACCATAGCTTATTTTGAAACACAAATTAATTATCTATTACAACCATGCTATTGCTTATCTCTTTCAAAGTCTCATTAGTATGCAAATGACTCTAATTAGGTCACTGTCAGACAATATTTGTGTAGAGTCACTTTCCAAGGTTTAATGTGATGGTTTTGGTTTCTAAATATTCATAAACAGTGCTCCTAAAATCAGCTTTACTTAATAGGGATCATTCTGAAAGTCTCATTATTTCAGTGGAATTAATCTCAGATGGTAAAGAAAAAAAAAGTATGATTTTCTTTTTTCTTCCAAAAGATGATATCTTCCAATTTCCACACAGAGTATTAGCAGATTAGAGAAACACTATTATATTTTAATAGGAAATAAATTTTTAAAGTCTTGCAATATAAAACTGGATATGTTGTCTTTGATCTCTTGTTTTTCAAGTATGCCTTGATAAAGAAGTGAAGACAAGAAATGGAAAACTTTATGTGTCTTGAAGAAAGTCTGTTACACTTAAAAATACATACTGCAGACAAGAATTATCATGTGCAGTTGTAAATATATACTTATTCATTGCATTACTGTATATAACCTTTAGCATATGGTATTTTGATGACATTTTAAAATCTTGTACAAAGACAAGGAGACCGAATAGAAAATATTTATGAGTCAAAGAAAAATATCCCCAGAAGAAAAGAGGTTTGAGAGTTAAAACTTTGTGATAATACCTTGCAAAATAGAAAGCAAACATTTTTCCTGTCCTTCTCGAAAGGAAGGGGAGAAGGCAAGGGGAAAATAGAGGACAAATTTCTTTTACAGATCAGTCTCTAGGTATACTATAATTTAGAATAAAGTAAAAATTAATTTATAAAAACATAAAATGAAAAAGAATTTTTCATCATCTGTAGAATTTTAGTTTAATGGTCTACATGTATGCATCATAGTTATTTTTCAAACTAATAGAATGGATATCTTGATGCCAGAATTTTTACTTAAAAAGAAGTAAGAAAACTGTGATGGGTTTTGCTGGGGTAGAGTTAACTTTCTTCACAGTGGCCGGTATGGGGCTGTGTTTTGGATTTGTGCTGAACACAGGGTTGATAATAGAGATATTTTTATTATTACTGAACAGTTCTTACACAGACCCAAGTCCTTTTTTGCTTTTCTTACTGCCATGATAGGGGAGGGAGTTTGGGGTGCATGGGAGACTGGGAGGGAGACAAAGCCAGGATAGGTGACCCAAACTGACCAATGGGACATTCCAGATCATATGATATCATACTCAGCATATAAACCTGGAAGGAAGAAGAGGGGGGGGGGGGGGCATTTGAAGTGATGGTGTTTGTCTTTCCAAGTCACCCTTACACATCATGGGGCCCTGCTTTCCTGGAGATGGCTGAACTCCTGCCTGCACACCAGAAACGGTGAATCAGTTCTTTGTTTTGCTTTGCTTGTGGGTGTTGTTTTCCCTATTAAACTGGTTTTATTTCAACCCACAAGTTTTCCAGCTTTTACCCTTCCAAATCTCTCCCTTATCCTGCTGGTGGGGAAGTGAACAAGCAGCTGTATGTGAAACCTGGACAAAACCAAAGAAATAATAACCATAAATTCACTGATAATAATCATAAATTCACTGCTGCCATGTGAAGCCCAATTAAAGATCTTATTTTGCATTAATTCTCCAAATATATTGGGTTCAGTATCATCTGGGAACAAAACCCTTTTTCCTATAAATTATATGGGTGGTGTCTACCATCCCTACAGACTTCACAACAGGATTAGGTGCACAGATATAGAATTTATATTGAAATAGTACAGTCTTCAGCTTCTCTTAATTTTTTTAGATAATTGGAAGAAATTTAGTTTAAATTACCTTTGAAGCTAAATGTCATGGTAAAACAAAGCATATAAAATACTATTTGAAGGTGAATACTTTTTCCATAGAGAGTTGCAAAACCTTAAATATAAGTTATCATTTGAAAGATCTTTCAGTATTAATTGTAATATTTGTTATTCAGATAACATAATCATGAAATCACAAGATAGTTACAATTGTGTCATAATTTGTATGATGATGTATTTTTCTCAGTAATTTAATTTTTTTTTTATAGGTAGATAATGAAAATCTTCAGGACCTTGCTGATAAGTAATTGGGTGGTTTCAATCAAAATGAACAAACAACTATCATTTCTCACTTTCCTTGTGCCTCAAAGTTCACACCACATCAGTGGTCATACTGAAGACCCAATGAACTTTGACCTGGCAGAAGGAGGTTGCAGTTATGCTCTTTGGTAAAGTCCTGGGGCTGACCAAACCCAACAGTAAGGGTTGGAATGACAAGGGTGTGAGAGGCACCCTTTATCAGCATCAAAGGGAGAAAAACACACACGAACAGTTAGCTGTCTTATTAGATGATATGTCAAATGTCACCTAACAGGTCAGGTAAAAGTATGTTAGCTTTGAAGTGTTTCATAAAATGGTAGGAAGTCCTGGAAATCATAATTTACTATTTTACTCTGAGGTCTGCTGCTGATTGTTGGGCACAGTGAACATGTACTGCATAGCTTGTTCACAGTCACACGACCCTGTGAAGGGTCATCCCTCCCTCTCTCCCTCTCTCTCTCCCTCTCTCTCTCCCTCTCTCTCTCTCTCTCTCTCTCTCTCTCTCACCTAAGTAGTACTTTGGTGTTTCCCTAAGAGATTGATGTGCCCTTTTGAAAATAAAACCAATATTTATGCAGCTAAGTGAGAATTGAGCAACATTGCATTAGTTCCTCATTATTAAAAAACATAGAGTTTGGACACTGTGAAAGTACAGTCTGTCATTGAAGTTGAGATTCCAAAGGGAAAAGCTTAGAGGATTAACGCGGAAAGAAATTTAATCTTAAAACCCTTCCTGAAATCTTACATCAAGTCCCAGAAGAGGGAATGAAAGAAACCATGAAGGAGATGTGGACAAGAGAGCAACTTTATTTCACTGTTGGTTTGTTTGGCTTTGTTTGGGCTTTGTTTTTTGGTTTTGTTTGTTTGTTTTTAAATTAACTAGTTTTTGTCATGTTTTGATTCTTATGCCAGGAAAGTGTACTTTTTAGTATATTACATGTCCATAGACTCTGGGAACTACCAGCCCTGAATGATGTGTAGCATTTAGAAGCCTCTATGTGATATTTCTACAACATCCATAGCCAGGATTTTCCTATAAAGTGAAAAATTATCTGCAGATTTTGTTTAGTCCATTTGTTAGACACTTTTACATTTGTCCATTTTGGAAAGATTTTACAATTATATTTTTCTAGAGTCAGTGTTTTTATATGTGAAAGTTACACACACATTGAATAGGTGACTTATTACTTCCCATATTAACACCATGTTTGAGATGGGGTCTCCTAGGCATTCATACCACTCATTCAATATTTTATGTTCTTTTGACATTCCTCCTTCTTTGAGATATTGCTTGGATTATGTGATTTGCTTTCTGAATTATCCCAGTTTTCCCGGAGAACCATTTTAGAAGTCCTACAGTCTTCTTATTTTCTTTAAGCTGAAAATGTGAAAGCAGATAATTGCATCTTGGAAAGATGTAAGTAAGTTTTGTCTCGTGTGAGTCTTCACACAAGAACTTATTTCAAAGTAGAACAGATTTAACCTATTTTTTTTTTTTCATTTTTTGTTCTTTTCCTTTGCCATGGTGGCATTTATTTTAGACTGCGTCCCAGTCTAAACAATCTAGGCATTATCGTGGGAATGAGTAGTAATCTATCTATCTGCCTTTTTTTTGGACAAAAATGAAATTTGGAAATATTATTAATCATTATTATAAAGGAAAGCAATTAAGTTGGGAGGTTTTTAAAGTTAGACAATACCCCATTTTGGTATGACATGAAACTATGAAGTATTTCTGTCTTTCATCTGACTGAAATGAGTCTATAATCAGAAATCTCATTTTATACTTGCAGTGTTGATTGCAGAAATAAATTTCTCTACCTGAATGACCTTTCTCTCTTTTACCCTTTCTTTCTCCCTGTCTTCCCTCCTCTCTTCTCCCTTTTTTCTTTCTTGAGATATTTACACAGAACATAATATTTCTAGACTGGAACCTGTGAAAAAACTTTAGGAATGTTGAAATACTTTCCAGCTCTCCCTAAAGAGTTTTTTAATGTAATATTCTCATCTATTAAAAGAAGCAGTTTGAAGACACAGTCAAATGCCTACCAAATTGTGCATTTACAAACTAAATAGTTTTGACATTGAGTGTGAAAGGTTTAGGATTCACGTCTGCCTTCTCAGACATTCTCATTATACCTGGCATTGTAATATTACTTCTCTTAGAAGTGGTGATATTGTGGACTTTATTATATTAATAATAGCTATTGTATGTTAGCTGCGTGTATTATGAATTAATTGTTAGATATTTTCTTACATAAAGTATATTCCATATGAGAATTCTGTAGAAAATCACGGAGCACCTTAAATTTGTTTCCAATAATGAGTATAAATTGTTAATGTTAAATCAGGACGAAGTGTGAGTCACTTCACATTTTGCTTGAAACTTGCTCCTGAAGGAAGGGAGAAGACACAAGAGGAAAACTATATGAATAGATAGAAATAAGAAAGTCCATTTGAGTGTGTTGTAAAGCATTTACAAAATCTGTGACCTTAATTAGAAGTGCCTGATAATGTGATTTAAATATTAAGAAATCAAAAAATATTGAAAATTTACATTTTTCTATTCAATGGCTTGTTTTTATACTTTTTAGAAAGCAATTATACTAATAAGCAGAAAGCAAGTAGGTAAGCCCTTTCTATGAGAGTGCTAAAAAATTTTCCCATTCATAGTACATGGTTGATCTAACCTCAAGCAAAATTAGGGTGATGTTCTCCATTTGCCACTTTTTGTTCGCAGGCTCTAAAGAGCTGCATTGCAACTCTTTATTCAGTATGTCTGGACACAAAAAAGTCACTTTACATTTCAGGGTACAAAAGACTGTTTCTTTAGTCAAGAAATCCTCAGTAACTATTGCTTCTATTCGTAGAATTATAGTATTATTTAATATACATATTTGAAATAGGTAGTAAATATTCTCATAGATTAGTATATTATTAAAATTTCGTTTAGTTTAAAATAATCAAGATTTATTCAATATAAGTAAAGACTACTATGCAGCAATAGATTGGTTTCTGTCTTTGAAAGAAGAATTCTTATTCTCCTAAAATTTAATTGCAAAAACATCATGATCTCTGTAGCTAATTGACTCATCTCTTCAGACTGCCCTACTTGTTCTTTCAAAAACAAATAAATCTCTCTTTCTCTCCCTCTAAAAACTATTTTCCTGTAGCCTTGCCTGCTTCTTTTGTACTAGATAATGAACTCATCGTGAGATGTCAACATGCTTTTAAACTGCTCCATTGTTCACAGAACACATATCCCATATGTCAGTATCATATATTACTAACGTTAATTTGCTGCCTGTCCATTAAGTGTTTAGGTCAAAGTTGTTGCTCAGCCAAAGCCAGGGGTAGAGACATACGAGCAAGAGGAGAAAGGACAAGGAAAAATGTGCCATTTCACTTTCAAAGGAGGTTTTTACCACCGCAATTAAATCACCACAAAGATCCCAGTTGTTGAGAAAAATATATCTGCCCTAGTAAGTATTAACACCTGGCAAACATTCATATGCATATGAAAAACAGAGGTGGAAATTGCTTGTAAAAGGCAAAAAGTAGCAGCAACATTTTTTATATTGGTCATTAAAGTATTTTTGTAGTTTGTGTAAGCAATTTTATTGTGTTTTTCATTGTTTTATACTGTAGTTCATTTTGAGAGAAACCATGTTCCTTTCTAAAACTGCTAATATATGTGGAGTACAAGAGTGTGATGTTGTATACAAGTGCACAGTATAGACTACTTAATTTTAGAACATAATACGCACATAAATTTTAGTTACCTCTTGAGACACCGATTGCTTGCATTCAATTGCTAGTCAGCAAAGACCAGTAGAAGCTACACAAAGCCTTCAGCAGGAGATAGTGTCTGTAAATGAGGTCTCCATGAGAGCTAGGTTAGAAACATTTTGGTTTGGCTTGCTCAGAACACCTATTACAAAACCATGGTTTGTGTTCAGTATTCATCATCATGCCTGCTCTCTTTACCAGCAAAAAGGGCTTGGCTTGGCTTGGCTTGGCTTGGAGGACTGCTTTTCGTTCTCGTCCCTTGTCTCCTTAGCTTGGATTCAGAAATGCTTTCTGGAAAAGCCATTTTGGGGATGTTATGAAAGAGGAGAAAAATCCCTTTCCAATGAGCATATTTTAGCTGATAACAGAGTCAACACCTAGGTTCCATACACAGAGCTAAACAAAACAAACAAGATACAATACTTGCATCACTACAGCATGTTTCATACAATAGAGACCAGAAAAAAACCAAAAAAACAGAGAAGAAAGTAATATTTTGGACTACCCAGGGCTTTTATTTGGAATTACTTTACTTTTGTGTATGATGCTAAATGCTTTACCTTCATGGCAGTGGTTTGAGTTTCAGGGAAGAGGACTCAAAGAGAACTATAAAAATCTGTTAAAATTAGAGATACTCTTTCAGTACATAAAAATGTCGCAATTTATAGTCCATTATCTCTAGTCCTCTAGGACTAGAAGTGAGAACTAGTTCCTATTTGGAAAATGCTTTTCCTGCTACAGTCATATTGCTCTCCATAGCTCTAAAAATCTAAAATGTCTTTTTGAATATGCTGTGCCCACATTTTTATAAGACTTTTTTAAAAAAACCCTACCAAACAATAATAAAATATTTTATATGCATCTTTAAAAAATAAATAAATTATGGGTTACAGTGATCTGCCTCTGTACAAAGAGTTAGAAAACTCCATCTTTCCAATTTTGTTGTCTTTTACAGCCATTCTGCAGTCTTGTAACAGTATATGAGAGTGGCGGTCTGAAAAATAAAAGCTAGACACGATCCCAGTATGGGGGAACTGGAATAGTTTATTGAACACGAGAACACTATTTTAAAGGTATCTGAGGCTGGACATTTAATGAAGGGGACAAACTATGTTAATTAGGGAATTACACAAGTTTTTACTACTGTTGCTCAATGGGTTAAATATTTCCCTCAACCAAGATTACATAGGGGAAAGGGATTAAGGGGGATTAGACATGGTCTGATACAATCATCTCAAGAGTCCTTTCTGATTTCTACTGGAACCAGGTTTACTCCACAAGGTAGAACTTTAACAGGTCTTGTGAGAAGGCTCCTTCAGATCAGGAGGTTTTTGTCAGCCTTGTTTTCCTTTGTTGAAAGCTGGGTTTGGGCTCCCACACATGAGTGTACAGAGGGCAGTGCAGAAATAAGTACTAGTTCTGAACAGGAAAATTAAGAACTTGATAAAGATTTTGTGGAAGCCAAGAAATGTTATTCTGGAAAAATGGCCTTCTGATACCAAAAGAAAAAAGAAAACTAAATTATTGATATAGAGGGAAGTAAATTAATCAAAATAAGAAAAAATATTTTTTAATCAAAATAAGTAAAATAAACTCAGAATGAGCTCTATTTCCCCACAGAACACAATCTCGATGATAATTTCATGAACAGATCCAAGTCAAGTGTACATAGTAGGGATATCTAAATTATTGATCAACTTTTCAATAGCAGAAAAATGAGTATTTAATAGGTATTTTCCATCACCAATTTTTATACCACGAAAAGTCAGTTAAGTAATGGAACCATTTTGCATAATGAAATAACGTTTATGTTACTCTATTTTTCAATGATTACAGGGGGAAACAATCTTTTGAGGGTGTTAGGAGGGCTGATGGCATGCAATAGAGTATCTTTTGCTTTACCAAAATTATGTTAAATATGAGAACTCATATCACATGTTAGAGTCTCTTTTCTATTCTTCCACTTCACCTCCTACCTTTTTTGGTTGCCTTGATGTTTCTGAAGGCTTTGAATTGAAGATGTTGTTTCCTACTATTTACTTCTTATTCTGTTTTTTATCCAACTGGTCTTTGGAAGGTGGCCCTCCTACTGAACATGGAAACTGTACCATCTGGCTAAGAAAGGCAAAGACTTTTGATCTCTAACAGAAGCCACTGAACCTATAAAACCAATCAAAACCAAAGAACCAACACAAATAAAAGTACCATTGTAGACTTAAACATTAACCATGCAGTGATAATAATAGTCATAACTGACAAAAGAACAATGAATACAGCAGTTCATAAAGATAAGAGAATGAAACCAGCATTCAAATTCAATAATACAGAATACTCACAGAATTATAAAATTTGGTTTGCATTGGAAGGGATCTTAAAGATTATCTCGTTCCAAACGCCTTGCTGTTGCCAGGGACACCTTCCACTGTGATCCATGATAAATTAAAAAAAAAAATCTATATTATTTTCTGTAAAGACTTATTACAAGTTGGTTCTAAAATTCTTGAATTGTAACTAGTTTTTTTATTTTTTCAATTTTAATTAGTATAATGGGAGGTGAGTGTAACTAATTTGCATTTTGGGATAGATTCTTTTTAGTGAACAAAGATTAAATGTTTTGTATAAATACATCTGATTTTTAAGAGATAAATATCAGTAAGAAATATGTGTTTGCATTAGAAAAATAGTAAGGTATGCAAACAATTCTATCATTCATAAAACTTCTAGGCTTCAAGTGTATAGCTATAGCTGCAGATATTTGATATGTAATTTAGGATATGGTTATATACACACATATACAGGTAAAGATATTCTGGTCAGATTAACTGGTACTAGAAAACTTCTGTATATCTATTTTCCTTTCCTTCTATGATTTGTATAAATTTTTAGTGTTTTTTCATAACAATTTCACAAACTATCTTAATTGCATACTTCCACTTTCATAATGTTTTTAATTGATAGCTTTTTAATCATTTAGCTATGCTACATTCTGATTGGATGAGTTGATTTTTAAGCTGAAGGGAGGAATGTCTAATTAATTAGCCACTGCATTCTTTCAATGAAAGTTTATTACTCTTTTGTTCTTTAAAAGTGAAAAGTATGTAAATCTAACTCATTTACAGTCTATATGTAGATGTGTGGACACTTTGCACACTAAGTCTGCCGCAGTTTTTAGTGGAAAATCCTACTTCTGCTGTCATAGAGTTCTCTAGGAGTTTAATAGACACATTAAGGAGGAGAAAAGCCATATTACTTCAATGGGAACTACTGATCAAGAATTATCTGCAAGTACTTGGGTATGCTTAGGTTTGTCATTACTTTTCACAAATACTGTCCATAGGCTCTGTTGAAGTCTGTTTGCAATTCTTGTGCTATCCATTAAACTTTACTAGACTCTGTAGAGTGGTACTTTACCTATGCAAACCTCCAAAATGCTTTTCTTGCCCCATGACTCCTCTAAAGGACTTCAGAATTGTTACATTTTACCCCTTGACAAGTATTTATATTCTATTCATTCAAATAGACACAGAAAGTTGTATGGAAGTTTTAAAGAAAAGTTAAGGAAAGCCTGAGAAATGTAACTGTTTAAGTGAATCAGCTAATGGTTGGTTTTAAAGGTAACCCTACATATTTATCACAAATTTTACAGACATAGAATATAAACTATTGACCCAATGTATAAACATGATAAATCTTTCTACTTGAACATGTGTCTCTCAACACGGCTATATGGTTAGCTAAAGTGGTGGTACCTCCTTCCTGTTACAGAGTAATCAGAGCTGAACTGATTTAAACAAATTTAACCTTGAGAAATATAAAGCTCATTTATTCTAGGGAGTGAATGAAGCATATTTAAAGTTAGTTGACAGATGCATATAGATTATCTTCAGAGACAGAAATCCTGGCTGTGCTGAAGTCAGTGTAAAATTCAGTGACTTCAGTGGAACCAGGATTTTGTCCAAAGTGTTGGAAGCAACTGGTCTGGTGACACTTGTGCAGATTTGCAAGTGTGCTTGATTTCAGTTGTTCTTGTAGCACCGTAAACAATCTGTCATATACTCTGTTAACATTCCTTTGATAAACAGTGTCTACAGCAATTATTATAAAAGAGTGTCTTCTTTGATATGAAGGAGAACAGTGCTCAAAGTACAGTTTGATAGCTAATTAGAAAAATTTTTTCCTCCAAGATTTATCTGCCCTTCCCTGTCTCAAAAAAATTAAAAAGCATTCCAGCACCACAGAAAATAACAGGGGCATATGATTCAGTTCTTCTTGTCAAACTGCAATTTTTACCGATGGGCATATTGTCCTGGGGTTTCTTTCAATTCTGATGTAACAGCAAAATATATTTTAGCAGCAACTTCTAACTGAGAGCAAGATTCTGCTGTGTCTGACATCCAACCAACCATGAAGAGAGCTAAATACAGTGGCTGCCCTGGAGAGAATCCAGCAGCCACCCCACATGAGAGCAGTATATAACAGATGGGACTAGAATGACTGATTTAATTAGAATATTTTAATAGAAGAATGGAGAAACATTGCACAGCTCTATCAGTTAGTGAAAAACTCCATTAAATTTCCCAAATTAATTGTTCCATGGGGAGAATATGTCAAATAAAGCACATCTCATTGTAATCTTTCTCTCTTTTTCTTTTCTTCTCTCTCTCCACCTCCCCCTCTCTCCATGTTTTTGTGGGGTTTTTTTCTCATTTGGGGAAATTCTACATGATCATCATGGAAAAAAATCTGTTATATTCTATTTTTAATACACCTAAACTCTAAAAGAGAAATAAGCATTTGGATATACTTAAGTATTTATCTAGATCTATTAATTTAAATACTGAATGCCTTAAAGCATTTGAATTTATCTGATACCTTCAGTTTTAAAGATTTCTTCGTGCAGAAATATCTCTTCGAATCTTAAAATCCAAAAAAATTATTTCTTATATTTCATATAGTGTATAACCTTCATCCAAAAGAAAATCCATTGTTTGGGGTTTTGGGGGTGGGGGTTTTTTAACAGGCAACAGGTTGTACCATGTATTTTATTACCTATTAGGATCATAGGAAGTAAAATAAGTGGATTTTTGTTTACCTTTTTTTTTAATCTTAAAATAATTTCATGTAAAACCTTTCAGTTCTCCCAGTAATATTTCATTGTATCATCACAGGACAGAGAATTCTTTAAACTATCTTTCCAGTTCTTAATAGAATCTGTATTGAATAATTTTAGCCATATAATAATTTCATCTTTGGGTTTGAAAAAAAAGTTACATATTAGGAAATAAAGCAAGCCTACTGATGTTAATGAAAGAATGACATACCATAAAGCTTAGCAACACAGTGCTTAATGATAATTCAGCAGTTGGAATAATGGAATCTATATCAATTAAGCATGATAGAATCTCCTTTCAGTAACTGTTCAAGTGCTAAGGAGAAGAACAAATAGTCTAGCTAACAGCACAAGAAGAGACTCTCAGTATTATTTTGTAGGAATTTCCTATTAAATCAAATTATAAAGGACTGAAAATTAATTTAAAGAATATTTAAAGAAGACAAAGAGAATACTTAATAATAATGGTCATTATCTTCCTAAGTGGGGACAGAATTATTTTTATTTAAAGAAAGGGCTTAATTGTAGACAATGATTCATCACACCACAGGTCATATTTTTATCCTTCCTATTACAAAATGAGGATGTTACATTATTTGAATGTGAAACTTAGCAAATCCAGGGTTTTTTTAAAGAAAATAAGGATGACATATTTGGTTGTGGTTTTTTTTTGTATATGCTACACAGACATTTTAATTTTCATTTTGATTTCACTGAAAAAACAATCTTCAGTTGTTGTTTTGTTGTTTGTAGCGGTTTTTTTTCTCTAGAGAGTTTTTATAAAGTATTTAATTCCATGTTTTTGTAGCTTTTTTGTCTACAGTAGTTGTTCTTAGCCTTCAAGAACTGTACCTCACAAAATCACACACAGTCACTCCCCATTCAGGAGTAGCTCATAACCGAACTTGAATTTACTTTTTCTATAGAATATTTGGAAGGGTACTTATAAAAACAAACAAAACAAACAAAGAAACAAAAAACTAAAAAAAAACCACCAACCCAAAACCCGGGAAAAAATACACATTTCTTCCTATTATGTGGGCAGTAAATCTGAGCTCCTAAATTGTTCGTTGGTGAGTGATTCAATGTGACATATATTACTATACTCTCTTCTCTGCAGTTACTATTTCAGCAGCAGCGTAGATCAGAATCCTGAAGACCTTAAAACCTGCACCTCTGCCATGTCATTCTGACATTGAGAGTGTCCTAATAAAGAAATTATTGTAGCATGTAGAATGCAATTATGGTACAATTAATGCCTCAGTCAGAAGAGCAGTTCAGGTTAGAATTCACAACTTCTAATGCATCACTAAGTCCAAGTTGTTCCTTAAATTGTCTAAGTTTTGAGGAGGAATTAACTTTTTATTAGTTATATATTAGTAACACTATGTTCTGGCTTTTCTTGGATATACTCAAGCTCAGCAACACTATTTCTGCTCTGGTTGCCATACTGTTGCTTGTCAAATTTGATAAAACCACTAAACTGTTTGGGGTATATTGTTCTCCTTGGGAGATATCATTTCCTCTTCATATACCTATAAATTTAGGATTAATCCATTGCTGCCCACCTGCTCTTCAGAAAATTTGGCAGTGATTGGTACTGAGATCAAGTAAAATGGACTTATGCAGAACTGTCAAATATACATGGTGGGTAAGAAATGATAACATGAAGGTTGACTAGTCATCTTCTTTCTTGGAGTTAATGTTTGATTAACGCTTCAACATCACCTTTGATTATAGGATGTAGAAGTACTATGAAGCTAAAAAATGCAGAATAATCTATGAAAGATATGTGTATTTCATCACAGATTTGAAACTGCAGACATTATTTTATCAAGAAAATGCACATGAAGACTTCTACAAACATAGGCCACCTATTGTCTAGATGACGTTCCTTCACTACTTTTCCATCACTTTGAAATCTTACAGTTTGAAGGCAAAAAAACCAAAAAAGTGATGGGTGTGAAAATGAGGAAATAATCAGAGGAAAGGATTTTTTTGTTTGGTTTGGTTTGGGGGGATTTTAATGTCTATAGAGAATACTTCGGGTCACAGATGTGATTACAGATTTTAGGAATGTTTTTATGTACTTGAATTCATGTATTTCTTACAAAAAATATTTTTTTTTTAGAATTCAAAATTAAAGAAAAATGTCATTGAACTGTGAAAATTTGAGGAACGAAACAATATAAACTTTATGAAACAAAATCAGAGGTTGAGGTTTTCTTTAAATCCTTTATCAACTGGCTGTTATTTCTGTGATTTTTCAGTTGTTGCTCCTTTTCTAGCTAGAAGTAGAAAGAAATCTAAAAAATATAATTATAATTTTGCTCAAATTGTACAAAAACATGTTATATTTAAAATAAAATTAGACAAGTATGTCATGCATAGAACTATCTTTACATGAGATATATATGTGAACCTACACTGAATATTTCAACTGTCTGTTATAATTACAAAAATCAGTCACTGATAACCCAGGACATATATTGGATGGAACCTTCAAAGCATTAAATGCTGAAGTTTGATATCTGACATTAGCATAGGATCATAGGATCATTCAGGTGTGAAGGGACCTTGAGATGTTTTCATTCCAAACTTGTGCACAAACAAGATCAGCTGAGAGATAAAACCAGGCTGCTCAGGGCTTTTTTGAGACATATCATGAGAAACCCTGGGGATGGATATTGCTTTATTAATATAATAAGTAAATAAACCATAAAGACCAGGTTACTTTGGGGGTTCACTGCCAAATCCTGTTGGCAGTGAAATGAGACAACAGTTTATATACAGGTTCGAATAGTAACACGTGACTCCCTTGACCAATCCCCATGGGTTTCTCACTGCCCGTGTGTGGGAGTACTTTGGAAACTACATCTCCCAGGGTGCTGTTCGGCACCCTTCCTGAAACCCCAGTCCTACAGGTGGATGCTGCCCAACCACTATGGGGAAATCTGTTCTTATGCCTGACTTTCTTCACGGTGGCAAAACTTGTTTCAGCTTACGTCCATTATCTTTTCTTGCCCCCAGTTCACGCTGCAGTGTGAAAATCCAGCTCTGTTCTCCTTGTTCAGAGTTTCTTAGGTGACCCTGAAGCCATTTCTACTCCTGATTGCACCATCAAAAAACTATCCTTGATAATCTCCAGTTACTTCTCAGATTGCTTTCATCCCTGCAAATTTCCCTTCCAATAGATGTCAGGAAGGTTAAACTCACCTATGAGAATAAAGGTCTGTGATCCAGATAGACTTCCTGATTTTTAAAGAAGACTTCATCTACTTCCTTATCCTGTTCAGATGGTCTACAACAGATTCACATTACCACATCACTCTTACAGGCCTCTCTGTATTCAGCAACTTCTCAATCAATTTGTCATCTGTCCTGTTGATCTTCGGACATCCGGTTTGCTTCTTCACACGGAGGGTAACCCCTGTCCTTTCCTTCCCTGCATGCTTTTACTGAAAAACTTGTATCTGTCCGTGGCAGTAATCCAATTGTACGAGCTGTTTGCTCAACATATCAGTTATTCCAAAAATGCCACAAGTCTGACATGCACCTGGATTTCTACTTCCTCTTGCTTGGTTCCCAGGTTGTGTGCATTTGAGCACATACATCTGGCATGCGCCCCCCCCCCCCCCCTTGCTTTCCTGTTTATTTCTAAGTAAAACACAGCTAAAAAAAAAAGTGGAAAAAAGAACTTTTTTTGTGGGGATTTTTTTAGTGATTTTTTTAGTACTTCTACTGGAGCAGAATTAAGTTTTGATCAAAATTTCATTTGACATAAGAAGAGGAAGTATTTTTTTTCCTGCCATTTGAAAATATTCAAATATTTGTTTTTTTTGTTTTGTTTTTTTTTTTTTTTTTAATTTCTCTAAATTTTTTAAATTTTTTAAAATTCTCTAAAATGTGTCTGAAAATTTCTCACTTCATAGTTTTCAGCTTCACTGAATTTTCTTTCTCTCTGGTTTTAGGATAGAATTATAACCATTATTAATGTGTGAACAAGGAGAATTTAAAGGAATATACTATCATGATAAAAACCCAAACGAACCAAACAAACAATATCAAAAAGCCCAACAATCAACCACACTTTGGACTTCTGTGATCATGATGAAATCTAAGCTAATGTGTTCCTCTACAATTTTTAAACATACCTATGTTTTCCTCTGCATATACACAGTCATTTTGTTTGTCAGTATTGGTATTTGGAATGGAAGATTTAGATATAATTTAAATAATGCATGTAACTGTAGGAATGCATGTACTTTCTCTCAACCAGCATCTTAAGTATACACCTTGTTCAAAAGAACACAGTTTATGACTGGAATTTTTGCAGTTAAAGAGAGAATTTGAATTTATCTTTAGTTGGCTTTGTATCTGTTCAGACACCAAAGTAAAATGCTACCTAAAGAGAAAAGAAATGAGTAGGTGCCCTGTGCTCCAGGATCGCAGCTACTTTGCAAGTTGCTCTTAAATAGCTTTATGTTTGTTTGTAGGGTTCTTTGGTTCCAGTCAGCTTTCATGAGGTGGAAATTTCAAGTTTTTAGTTCAAAAAAAAGCTTTTATCCAAAGCAGTTTGAAAGCATGAGTTGGCTTCAGTGAGTACTAGATTTGAAAAAAACAAACAAACACTAACTACCCTGCAACTGTGTTTTACTTCTGCAAAAGGAGACTTGGGAGACCTAAGAGATCCAGAAAAAATCAGTGCACCTTTTTTTTTTTACAAGAAAAGTATCTGAAATGCTTGTTTCAGAAAACTTTCCTAAAATCTGTAAAGTCTCCTTGTTCTTAGAGATCTGATAATGGTGGATTTGAAGTTTCAGAGAAAAGTGTAAGTAGTTACTTGACAGGCCTGTCCTAGAAGTTATGCGGTGGATGTAATGCATGATTGCCTCTCTCTCTCTGAAAGCATGATTGTTTTTCTTGGGGTTACTCTTAGGTGAATATCAAGATCTATAATGAGAGCTGCTGGGCAGAGCTGCACATGGCAAGTCATTGGTTCATTTTTGTCTGTCTGGCTGTTGCTTTTCTGGTCACCAAAACATGACCTGTAAAATGTAATATAAGACCAATCCCTTCTTTTCTACTAATATAGCTTAGCTGAAATTGAGGCCAGGCATCGTTAACCTTGACTTAAGAGGTTTTATGCAATATGCATAGCGTTACATTTTCACCATGTTTGTATATCTTCATAAACAAATCAAAACCAAGACCCTCTTAAAGCAGAAGGTGTCAAAATATGTAAAGTTTGCTTCCATTAAGGTTTTTCTGTGTAGCTCAGAACAATTTTCTCTGGCTATCTTAATAACGAAGATAAAATTTGCTAAGGAAAAAACCTCTTAATGAAAAGCTTGATTAATGAATTTCATGTGATCCTGTCCAATATATAAATGGTAAGATCTCCTGTGAAACAGCCTATTTAAACTGATCAAAGTTTTAAATAAGATATATAAATTCAGCAAAAGCTATACACGTATTGTAAACCTCTCTAGGACTAGAAAGAAGGGAGAACCCTTGTTAATCTTGCAGGTAACTCCTTTAACACCTGATATTCTGTTATTCTGCATCTCACTCCATACTCAACTTCCCATGAATACAGATGATGGAGATGACATTTAGGTGTTCGTTAAACTTAAACACAGATTATTTATTACTCACTATGTTTTAAATTTTTGTAACAAATGTAACAAATGCATGCAGGTCTACTTAAGTACACTATGCTGAGCAGCAGTAAAGGTGATTAAACAGACGCAGCAGGAAAGAACGTTAACTGGCTGACTCAAATTTTCAGTAGTCTCCTTACTATCTACACAATTTTTGAGGAAACAGGTCATAGTCTTATTTCTAATATTTGCCATTATAGGCAAATTAGAAATATTAGAAATAGGCAAATATAAGGAAGGCTTATAGCTCTGTTCTTGGCTTCTATGCAATATAGAAAAACAAACTGGTGAAGAACTCTCCCTGAAGTATGGAATGTGCTGAATGTCATAATTGAAAATTATGACTTTTTTTTTTTTTTTGAGATTGATTGTTCATTTACACACATTACTTAATTTCTGTGGAACATGCTGGCAGTAAATTCACTGGCACGATATATTCAAGTGTGTTTAGTCTGAGGCACTGGAAGAAGTCCAAGCCCACAGTATTCTGTAAAAATCTCTCATTGTCTTCTATTAATCAAAAGACAAATAACTTTGTCAGTAATATGTGGCAACAGGAAACACACATGTTGAACAATACTTCTCTTACTATCTTTCTTTATTTCTTTGTTAATATACTCTTTTAATTCACCAGACACATTTTCTAAGACTGATCACTCCATACAGTGTGTGTTTGTATACATCTAATGAAAAGCATAACACTTTTTTTCCTTTTCTCCAGGTATATCACACAAATTCAATTTCATTTCATGTTTTACACATTGCATTGAAAAATATAATTACATTATATACACTTTAATACTAGGCCCTGATTTCCATATCTCCTCAAAATAAATGACAAATATTTACCTCTTCACACAGAAAGGTCAGACAATTCACAGTAGAACAATATAGATAGTGACCTAATTTAAAGTTTGAACTTTTCCGGAGTCATAATGTCTGGTGTAGTCATGGCTGTAGAAGTCTAGAGAAGAAAAGGTTTATTATGTGTGAGTCGACTGAAGTACTTACAAGCAGGGAATGCAGAATTATTGTAACTAATTAATTTATCTGGTGATTTATAATTTAGCCCTTGTTCTCATTTTGAATTATGCATGAGCTAGTGACATTTTTTTAAAAAATTGTTTATTTGTACCTTTACTAATTTTAACTTACAGGTAGTTCAGTCATTGTTAGCTGCATTTGCCTATCTCTGTTTATGAAGTGGGAAAATAGCTCTGTAGGAAAACTTTTCCAGGGTATTTTACTCTTATTTTTTCCTAGTTTAGGAGGGTTTATTTTGAGATTGATTTAACATTGTCAGTGCTGTTCAATGAGAATGGAATTATTAATTGGCAGTGACGATCTGGGCAACAAACTGTACAGGGCTTTTTAAATCCCTAATAAGGAGCAGCTTCCTTCGTATTAGGTATTTTAAATCACAAAAGTGACTTTATACAATTAATACAGAAAATATTGCCTTTAGTGCATAAGATGAAACATTCCTGACCACCCTGTGACTTTTATTATTACTTTTATTTGCATTGTGATATCTTCATTGGTGGTTTCTGAAGCCCTTTTTTCTTGGTTCACAGAGTTAATAACATCCAACAGCAACAGTCAAAAAGGAATTCACATGAAAATCAGACATATTTTAGTGCTGGTTTTAAGAGCTATTTCTAATTTGAATAATTCTGTATTCCATCACAATATAATACACAATACAGCATTTGAAAAGTGTGAATTTATGGTATTATGGAGGCTTTTTGTTTTATTTTTAAATTTTACATCTCAGCTTACACTCCTCTTCAGCAACATTCATAAGTCTGCGTTTAAAACTAAATATTTGATAAATCTCACTCAAGTCAATCCTAAATTTGCTGTGCTTTCTCACTAATTATACCTTAGACCTCAAAGCATTTATGTCAGCTCAACAAGGCCCGTGTGACATTATAAGCTGCTAAAATTACTGTAAAACATTTCATTTAAAAATAAGTGGTTTTATAATGAATAAAATTACATTCCTGAGCTTTCTAATTTGAATGTTCAGGTAAGTGATGTGAATAGTAAATTGACAAGGGTTGGCACTGTTACAAATTACTAAAGATGGCTGATAAAACAAGCAGAGTCACAGAAGAGCTGGACAATACTAAATGACCAGGCAAAAATTCTAGATGAAATTTAAGGCTGATAAAATCTAAACAATCTACACAAGGAAACAGTGATATTTTATATATACTGATGATTTCTAAAATAGTTATTCCTGCTCAGAAAAGAAATCTCAACAACACTGTGAATACAAGAAGCAATATAGCTTATTAGAAGTTAGCAGGGGAGCAGTAGTAAAGAAAGCAGTAAGTTCATTATGCCAATAAATGACTGTGTATTTGTCTTAGGGAAAGTGAGGAAACCAAACGTGTGAGTTAGTGAAACGGGCAAAGACCATCCAGAGTTTGAGTGTTCTCCCTGTCCATCCTCCTATAAATAGAAGAACAGATGTACTCCCAGGGGTAGGGTCATGTTCTAGAAATTCTCTACCAAAGCACTTTGTCTATTCTCACATTCTCGTGCCTACTGGTGAAACGCAATGGAAGTTTAGATGTGAAGAAAAGCATCACCACAGTTGCACAACTTTTTGGGTTACCTGCTAGAGGACAGTTTTGCTAGTGTATATATAATGTTCTTGGTAAGAATCTATGCAGAGAAAGTACCTTTTTTTTGCTATCAGGGATATTTTCAG
Source organism: Pipra filicauda (assembly GCF_003945595.2). NCBI lineage: Eukaryota > Metazoa > Chordata > Aves > Passeriformes > Pipridae > Pipra > Pipra filicauda. The sequence goes on from NW_024104541.1 coordinate 29,794, forward strand.
ATTTCAGGTTGAACAAAGAGCTCTTTTGGCTGGTCTTTTGGTAGGGAAAGTCTTTTTGCATAAATACATTGCTTTGGAAAACAAGTTGAAAGAACGGATGAGACATCTGTCAGGAATGAGATCAATCAGACCAGTTTGGATACACTTCTAGTGATTTTGAGGGCTTTAGCTTCAATCAGAAGTGGACAAAGTGGTGGACTGAGAATCAAAACACCCCTTTCCTGATCTTATGGTTCAGTCAAAGGAAGCTCCTAGCTGGACTGTAGCTGGCAAAAAGCACTAATATTAGCTTATGCTCTAACCTTGCTTTGGTAGTCAGAGCCACTTTTTGTGACATTTAAGGGTCATAATAGAACCTGTAGAAAAATGGCATTCCCCAACTGGAGTGTGGGACAGATGTCTTTGGCAGCAAAAAGAGACAAGTAGATGTCATTGTAAGCAAGTAAAGGTGTTCAGTTCTCTCTCAGAGTACTCTTCTACTCGTGTCTGAGTTCATCCTTAAAGCCTGCTGTAATTTAGTGCAGACTTCAAAGTACTGTAACATTATGAGAGGAACGTCCATGAGCAGAGCAGCAGGAAAATCAAGAAATTCAAAAGTGAACTAAAAGTTGTATTGCACTTTGTATGCTTCCTTAAATGAATTGATCTTGTAATGTGGTGGGTTTGTTTTTTTCTTTCTCTACATTTTTAATTTAATTTTTTAATGCATTCATTGTATTTTAATAGTCTTTTGACTACTGAAGGAATAGGCATGGTTTCCAGCAGTTACAAAAGCTTAATTAGACATGGTGCTGATAGGAAAGGGGATAACAGCACTGTCTGGATTTAAGTTTTACTTGGTATTTTACTCTGGAGACAGCCTGTTCTGAAAGCATGTAATTTTCAGAAGAAAACACTACACAAGAGTTACACTGAAAGAACACCAAAGTGCATTGGCATTTTCTTCTTTATTTTTAATTAAAATTCCTTTTTTTTTTTGTTTTAATTCCAGAAAGTCCATGACATAACAATGCAGAATGTTGAAAATGTCAGTTTCTGGGTTTTGCTGGATGTGAATGAATTTTACCTGTTTGTCTTTGGCATGTTAAGGAGGAGTGATAGAATTTTCAAATGAAGTAAAATACACTGCAATGTATTAAGAACAGATTGAGGACTCTACTGTCCTCAAAAATAGACTTTTTTCTGTGTTTTTTTTTTCTGTTTATCACTTGTTTTGAGATATGCTGTTAAATACTTAGCATCTGGTCTTTTTGCAGCAACTCTTGTTACCTTTCCAGTGTTCCACATGTGACATTTATTTTCCAATTTGTTAATTTTGAATTTTTAAATGGAAACTTTAGTAGCATGTGAGGAGAACCATTCAAACCAATTTTGTGTCTTATTATATTCTACCTTACTGACCAGCAGTGACATGTGCATTCACTGCAATTAAAAAAACCCTCATAATTACAAGTGAATAGGTCTTTGGCTTCTCCAGCACCTTGCATCTCAGTTGGACTGGAACTGCTTCCTGCAAAAGTATCATAAATTTATTAAAATTTAATATTAGTCTCTTGGATCAAACTCCTTTCTAAAAGCCAGTTTATATGGTTAAAAAAAATAAAAATTGCACATGATTATCTTTCTGTGTCTCTTTTGCCTCTTGCTTCTATTTTTTTAAGTTTTTACTCCTTCATAGTGATAAGTGAATAATTCTATCTACTGTTTCAAATAAGTATGTTAAGTAAGCAATAACTGTTTAGATTTAAAATATTTTCTGCCACATTTTTATAGCTGAACTATTTCCTGTGTACTTTTTGCTGTATTAAAGTTCTTTGCCACTTAGTACAAATTCAATATCTATTCAAAATGAAAAATGTTTGTTGACAGCTGCCTGCAAGAAATAATCCAAACTCACCCTTCATGCAGGTTTAAGATAACTCAATTCCACAAGAGTTTACCTGGAGATCCTTTCTACACTGGATTTACCAGAGTATCTCCCATTGTGTACAGTAATAATTCAGGGTAGGCTGTTTCAAATCAGAGGAAATCTGGTTCATAAATTGAACAAGGAAGTCAGTTAATAGAAAAAATACCAGAACCAGAAGACAATGGAAAATTTCAGGGATTGAGTTACACCTCCTATAAAGCATATTTGAGTTTTCAGAGAACTTTTATTCCCTGGTTTTAACAAAAATGCACAAATATGGGTTATTATACTGAAAATATTTTTTGACAGACTAAAATGGGCACATGATATCCACTTAACTCTTAAAAAAAAATCAGGTTTTGTGAGAGGTCTATTTATTTTAGTTAGTAGGTCTAATTAATAAAATAGCAGACCATATTTTCTAGTCCGATGCATTGTTGTCACTGTTATCATATGTATGGTTAACTTTCTCGAGTTACAGAATCAATATTTCACAAGACAAAATCTTATGAATTCTCAATTTCCTCTCTAAAAGGAGAATGAAAGTAATCAGGAAATTTAACATGTGGAAGTACATGCTATCAATTGGAAAAACAGTTCCCAGACCATCTAAACAGAAGTCCCACTGGGATTTCGATAACACACTCTTCTCTACAGTTAAACAGTTTAATGGATTTGGCAGCTTAACAAAATCCATTTCTTTCTAACAGTCATGATTTTGGGATTGTTTTTTTATGTTAACTCCATGATGTAGCTCATACATAGAGGGCAGCTTAAACTTCTCTGTAGCAGATCCATATGCTGTTTGAATCTACCTTTCCCCAGACAGACAAAACTGACTAATGTCCAAAACATTATAATAACATTTGTAACTGTAGTTGAGGAGGGACAGCACATATTAATTTGTCATTTGGTGCATATTTATCAACGAGATTGTTCACAGTTGCCAAATCAAAACCCTTATTAAAGCTAGTGCTGCTGAAATCAAATGTCCTTCATTATTTTTATTCTAAGTATATAGATAGTTTTATTAAAAGTTTGTTATATATGCTATAGTGTGATCATTTCTAAAAGACAGAAGATTTTTAAAAACTAATAAAAAATTCAGCACAGTGTGATCAAGGAAGTATTTTCCTTTTCTTTGTTGCATTACAACTCTAGCATACCCTTAATGAAACTATCACTAGTGGAACTGGTACAGCAGCAGCTGGGAGTTATCATGACAATCATAACTTTAAAATATTTTTTGCCAATAATCTTTCTGATACTGCATCTATTGATGTAAATGTATTGAAGGAAATGTATTCAATGTCAGGCAAGCTTATAGTTTAACAAATATTTTCATATTCCTTTGCAATAGACTCCATCTAGAAAACTAGAGGAAACATGAACATTGGATTATCTTCATCTTTGTGACAATTCTTACTTGATGAGAATGAGTCTGTACCCATTCATAGAAAAAATTTTTGTGTCCATGGGGAAAAAATGTAATATAAATATTAAAGGACCTACTGTGTTATAGCTAGATGTAATATGTCCTCACTGCATTTTATCACACTTACATTTACATACCATTAGGATAGCTTGTCTTGAATGTATAGTTACGGAATACATAAAGATTTTAAAAGGCAAACAAATATGTTTTATATATGATTCAGATTGTTGTATATGAATTTCTATTTCAAAGTACACTGTACTTCTTCATTGTACCTCACCCAAAATAGCTGCAGACTAAAATACAAATTTGGTAAATATTAGGAAAGGTTTATTTACAAATCAGATGAACTCTTCCCCCCCCCCCCCTTTCCTGTTGCTCTTTATTCATGAGTGCTGCAGTATTGACAAGAAGAAAATTTAGAACAGAAAAAAGGTATCAATATTCTCATTGCCCCAAAAGTTTTCAGTGAAGATTCTAATGGAACAAAATTGTGGGGTTTGAATATTAAATTAGCTGTGTGTATGGAATACAAGTCCCCTGGTTCAATGCATAGTAGTCCGTGAATCAAAAGGCATCATATTCATATGCATGGTTCTACTCATTGTGTATACAGTCAGTTTTTCAGGTGGGTGCAGTTCTATTATGTAAATATTTTTCTCCATACAAACAATAACTATAATGCTTTTACAGATATTATTTTTATTTTAAAAAAATCTTGGAATATATGGATTCATTAAACTGCTTATGAAATTATTTAAAATTATCAATTAAATATTTTATGTGGTCAGATTATAATATTTGAAACCTTTTAAACCTGTGCTGGAACAAGTGCTTTGAGAGTGAGTGGTGAGTGACCTAAATGAAGGGATTTTGATGCTATCAAATTGATTGAAAGACTAACATAAAGTATCGCATCATTTACAGATTTAGTGGAGTTTTCATAAGCATTTTTTTCAGAAGTGTTAACAAAAAAAAAATTTAACTCTTCACTGCTGAAAGAAATTAATAACTTTTGATCAAATAAGATATTGGATTTTTTTTCATCTGTACACTACTAGGAAGGGTATGTTGTATAGGTTCTCAACACTACTCCAAATAAATTACTTTTGGGAAGTTTATCAGTTCAATTTGCTGCTCAGGTCTCTCTTCACTGTATACCATCCTTAACATACTGAAAGTTAAAAACCATAAACAGTGATTTCAGTGAGGTATAGGCCCAAATATGGATAGCTTCCACGACAAACATATTTTCTAAGCAAAGAAAGTTCACGTCTGGATTTTTCTAGAGTATCAGGATTCTACTTAAACTCTCATATAGCCTCAGATTATGAGAAGGATATTTTGAAAATTTTTATGAAACGCATTTAGTTGCCTTTTTGTTCATGGTGACTTCATGCTTGCTAAGACTTAAGATCTTCCTGTAGACTGTGTCTGGTACACTACCAACAACAGGGGAGGGAATTACAGTATGCATATTGTATCACAGTACTAGAATATAGTAGGATTAAAGTGATCTCTGAGGTCTTATCTACCCTGCTGCTCAAAACACTTAGACCAAGTAGCTCAGGGCCTTGTCCAGTCACATTCTATCTCCAAGGATGGAAATTCCATAGGCTTCTTGGGCAACATGTGCCACTATTTCACGGGCCTGTGTCTAAAAATTAGCTGCTGGCTAGCTAGCTAGGTAATACGTCTAGGGCCTCTGTTTCCATAATTTCTTTTATATGTATGAGAGAAATAATTTATCGAATATCAGGCAGTCATTTTGGAATTACAATAGTCTGACTATTCAAACACTACCTGAGAAACTGACAGGTTAGATTACTCCTTTGCCTGCCTGTAGGTGTTTTGGTTGTGGCTCTGAAAAACAGATACTGTGACTGCCATCTGCCATCTGACATAAAATGTACCCTGTATCTAGAAACTGCTTATTTTAGACTGATGTGTACTTTTTCTTTCATTATAACCCAAGTATTCTTCATGGTCAGTAGTACCCCACATACTCTTGAGTTGTAAGAACCTCATTTTTGTCTGATCTAGGATACGTGTATCAAAGATCTCAAGCAACAACCAAAACTACCCAATGAACTGCTGTTAAAAAAAAAAAAAAGGAAAAGAAACAAAAACCCTGCTCTGAAAACAAAATAATAACTTATGTGATATGAAAAGTCTATTTCATACTTGAATAAAGATAAGTAAGTTACAGAATTCAAAATTAATCTAGTGGTTAGTTATCCTGTTCATGACAGGAAAATATAAAAGGAGGACTCTCTCAAACAGTAATATATATAGTTGGTGTTAATGTACCTGCAAATTTTATACAACTGAGGCAGTTACCAGAAAAGTAAGTGAAAAACAGAGTAAATGTTGCTCAGGAAGAGAGTAGACAATACAATACAATTTCATGTTGAAAAAAAAAAATTTTACTTAATTTTTTACTAAATTTTCATATGTGTATAGTGCAAAAAATAAAGGCAGCAATTAAATGTCAAATATACATTTTCCTATTTTTCCTTCCAGAGAATACAAATATTTACAAAATAATCCTATTTTGTCTGTGTACTGTTGACCATTTTCTTATATTCATACTGAAGAAATGAAGAGAGGAACCCCATGAATTTTGACAAGTGTTAAAAGTCCTGCACCTAGGAGGGAACAACCCCATGCAACCCATGCTGGGGGTCACCACACTGGAAAGCAGGAAGTCCTGATGGACAAGTTAAAATGAGCCAAAGTCTGGGGTTGCATTAGGCAGTATGTTTGGTCAAAGGAGATGATCCTTCCCCTCTACTCAACACTGGTGAGACACATCTGGAGTGTTGGGTCCAGATCTGGGCTTCCCAGTGCAAGAGAAGTATGGGTTCAGTTACTCTTCAGTGAAGGACCATGAAGATGATGAAGGGACTGGAGCACCTGCAGGAGGTGGTTGAGAGAGCTGACACTGTTTGTCCTGGAGAAGGGGATACTAGGGGGTTCTTATCAGTGTATATAAATAGTTGACTTGGAAGTAAAGAAAGCTAAGCCAGACTGTTCTCAGTAGTGTCCAATAAAAGCAAAAAAAGACAGGAGGCAAATACTGAAGTGCAGAAGTACCTTCCTCCTGGCTGATAGGAATGACTAATCCCATCTGAAAGGCTTCAAGGACTAGGAGTGGACAAATTCCTGAAGATTCTGTTGGAGGTTTTAATTTACTGATTTTAAAGCTCTAAAAGAAGCATTCAATTTGCTTTCTTTTGTGGAAGAAACCGCAAACTATTTGTCTATTAATTATTTTGGAAAGTGATAGTAGGAAATATTTTCAGCTTTTCACCCTACAGCACTTACACATTTAGGAATTTTTTTTCTGGAATGATTTTCAGAAATATACATTGGACTAAGTTTGGTTTAATTCTTTGCTGTTCTTCAGAATTGTATTCTCTTAACTACAAAAGGAATTGGCATGTGTCCAGCTCTGTACACTGTCATAATTTCAAGAGACTTTTTGTATTGAGAAACTTCTGAAAACTTTCTATTTGAGGTTGTAGTAGATTTTTAAGGACATTAAAAAGAAAACTTCCTTTTAGTAGCTAGGTTGTGACTGTTCATTTTCCTTACATTTTTGTATGTATAGAAATTTTCTATCACCTGCAGTGATGAATATTTCACAAATACTACTTAGTCAATCTGGCTACATAGCTTTCTATATACACTACACTGCCATCATTGAGTTGTTTCATTACCTCTAAGGTGCAGCACACACATTTTCTAGAATCTTCTATGTCTGGAAAAATATAAACAGGAAGAAAATAATTAAGTGCTTCTAAAAGCAGAGAAGGTTTTTTTATTTTTACAGACAGGGACAAGTCTGGTGGCTGCCCAAGTTGGAAAAGTTAATCCTACCTACATCTCTGCTGATCTGAGAAAGGACTGTAAAGTACATTGTTTCAAAATGACCAGTGAAATATTTTAGGTGATTATTAGCTCAGCTAACAGGGCCGGCTTTTACAATGGTCACCTAGCACTTAGAAGATGACAGTCAAGTCTTCAAGTGAGGTCACTTACATCCCCTACACCCCACCTACACTCTTTATCTCCAGATGTAGATATAGAGATGTTGTAGAAAGTATCATGATCTTTTTATATGTAGTGCTGACACAAAATTGTGGTTTCTTGCAGAAGGTGAAATTTATGTTCTTCTAGGAAATTTTATTTTATTAGGATGACATTTTCTGACATTACATGAGTGGTGCACTACCTAATAATTAGTGAGAAAGATCATAGAAAACGACTGTTGTGGTGTTTCCTAATTCATAAACTAGTCTCTCTATTTTTATTATTTTCTAGTTTTTTATTAGCTATAGGTATAGGGCTAAATAATACCCATTTCTAGGAGATCTTGAGCAGCCTCCTAGTGACACTTACCAGGATTTTTGCAACTAAGTAAGGACCTTTTATAGCTAAAATGATAATAGGTTTTTGCATCACTTTCATCTTGGGCATAATTTTATGGAGTAGAAATGAATTTTAACATAAAATTACTGTTTAGTGTACGTTGTTCAACACAGAATGATGCTGAGAGCTTTCAAGCTGCTTAAGGGAACCCGTACTGATCTCCAAAGCTGTTTGTACTACCAGTGAAGTCTTAGTATATATCCTCAGAAAGGCTTTCAGTATTTACTAGAGATAAAGGCTGGTCCAGAAATTCAGAGGATAAGCCTGTATGTGGATCCTATCTTCTCTTATTTGTCAAAGCCAAAGTTGTTTCTACTCTGCATTTCAATCTCAGGCATGTTAAATATCTCTCTGCTGCGTAGAAACCAAACATGAAAGATCAGAGATATTTGCCTTGACTTCTGAGAGGTCAGCATGGCATTTCTTTTTGGAAGAAAAATGAAAGAATAAAGACAAATAATGCTTTACTGAGGCTGCTTTTATGTACAATATACATAATCTCCCTGATGACTGTATTTTTGAACAGAGGTATGAAATAATCAGAACAGACTTCAGAAATCATTTGTGTTTCAATTCCTAGTGAGACTCTCTGTAGAGAAGCTGCTACAAAACAGCATTCTATGGGCTAAGGTACTGAGCCTATTTTTTTTAATCACTAGATGATTTTGTATCAGTTAGTAATGGTTGAGCTGGTGAGCCAGATGGACATCAGTTAAAGCTCATCTTCATGGATTTGGAATTGTACTTCTATGTGTCTTTTGCATCTTCTACAACTACAGTTTTCAGTAAAGAATTTGCAGTAAATATTTTCAGATAAATACAGAAAACAATTTTCTCTTCTGTGAGCATGTGGCATTGATGTTATTTATACTCCATCATGATTTTCTGAAGTGTGTTCTGCAGAAAAGTATTATGCACAACTTGCTGAGTAGCAATTTTTTTATTCAAATAATTTGATAAATAAAAGCTTTTCCTAACATTTTATGTATGAACTAAAACAAAAGAATTTTCTCTTTTTACTTATAGGGGATTGTGCTGGTTTAAAAGTAAACTGGCACAAGAAATGAACCCAACTCAAGTTCCAATTTACTAAAAAGATTACAATAAATGCAATGATAGAGAATAAAAAAACCTAGTTTTAACCCCCAAAGACAGATGTACAACCCAGCACCCTGGGACAAGAACAGAACAGTGTTTGTTGGCCCCTGTGCTGAGCACCATGTGGCCCCCCTGGGAGCAAAGTAAGAGAAAAAGGAAACCTGTTGGTACAGATGCTGCTCGCAGTCCTGTTGAAGTAATGATCATAGTCTTGTCGAGAGCGGCAGTCACAGTCCTGTTGGAGTTCTGGTCCTCCTCTGGATCCGACAAGTGGTACCAGAAGTCCCAAAATCCCGAGATTATATGTGCATAGGTTGAGATGGGAATGTCCAGTACCTCCCTCAGGCCAGGGAGTTTCACAATAAGTGATCTAACTCTGTGAGTCATGAGATATTTTTGAAATCTCTGATGGTCTAGGTCCTTGCAGCTGCCTATTAGCCAGTCCATTGCGGCCCATTAACAGAGATGACCCCTCAGGCTGGGTGTGAAGGTGCTAATGCCTCCCCGGACAGGAGTTACCACAGATGAGTCATTGGTGTGAAGACAAAGAAACACTTCCCTGCCTCCCATGGTTTCTTTAACACCCAGTTTGTATCCTGAGGTGTCAGGTGGGCCCTGGGCACCTTCTGAAAACGAACCATTTATTAACAGTCCATCAGAAATGGCATAGAGTGTGTAGAATACACAGTTTTGGTTATACCCACATAGTGATAAACTGTTCCTGGCCCCTATAACTAGAACAGGGATAAAGATTTTCTCAAATAATTGTTAGACTTATTAGATAAAACTATTTTTATTTTCTTTGTGGGTTTATGTTGGGTTTTGAATAATAATTTAAAAAAAGTATCTTTTGGGCAATTTGAATAGTTAATATTAAATTAAATTTAAAATACTTAAACATTTTTACACTAAGAAGTTAGTACTATATGTGGGTTGATCTCAAGAGGCAGCTAAATTGTACAGGATGATTTATTCTGTCAATGAAAACAGATTGAATTCCAAATATGAAATGTTTATTATGAAACCACAAAAGCTCCACACCATAACAGTTTTATTAAATTTTGTAGTAAATTATATAAACAATAAATGAATTTAAAAGTTTCATTTATTAACAATATATGTCTAAATATGCTTTTTTTGCTCAAAATTTTTTCTACAATTCTAATTTGTGCTATATTGAGTACATTTCATTTTCACTAGTATAAATGTAACATTTTATTTTATGGAGCAACCTGGATACTTGCAGCCACACTCAGGAAAAAATATTTTTTCTCTTGGTGGGATTTCTTTGCAAACATCTGAAAAGAAATATGTTTCATATATTGCTGAATTAACATGATTATACTTAAACTGCATGTCCTGACTTTAACTGACATTTTGCTTTACTTCACTACACCCATCGCTGCTATGTCGATCTTAGAATTACATTAAATGCAGGCATATGGATCTACTTAACATGCTTTCACACTAAATTTGTACAGTGCTTGATCTTCCTGCTATATAATGGCAGTTTTTTTGTTATCAACACATTCATGGCCTACAGCTGACTGCTTTTATAGCTTTTAATTAAAATCTGAAGTGGAAAGTGTCTATTAGGGTGTGAAACCAGTCATAAAGAAGAGGTTGTACAAACCCTGCATAAGATGGATAGCAGTTACATCACTTTTCCCACCTTTGTCTTCATGATGAACAGAAGCTCATTCAAGTTAATTATATCAAAGTGGGAGGTCTTGGAGGCAGAGCCTATTTGGACAAGTGCCCTCTATTATTAAGGACCTACAAATAAATTTACAAGCCAGGAGTTTTATCAATATTTTATTGGTTTTCACAGACTAGTTAGAGAATCTCGCCTACAGTTTGTGGACTCAGTTTTATTCATGTGGTTAATTTTCTTTTAGATTGGCAGCTGACCTTGTATATCATGTTGCATCTTTGGATATTAAATTTTTCTCTAAAAGATATGTTTTCAAAATGCCTGGAATCTATACACACATTTCCATTCATGACCTTGAAGAACATTAATTTGTCACACCTTCCGTAATACATTTCCACAAGCTTTCACCTCTGACAATATTTTGTTAGCTTTTCTTCTCCTTCTTCTCTGAATATATTTTTCATTAATGTAGCTGTTGTTTTGGGTATCCCTGGCAATAGGCTGATTTTTTAAAAAAGCTTTTTGACTCCTTATAGAATCTGTTTTTTTTTTCTTTGTAGTAAAAGAAGTGGTTGTCAAGAAAGTAATCAATATCATGTGGTGAATTCCTTACAAATGCTGGAAAATTTTTTAAAAGTCCTTAAGAAGAGGATCATATAAACCAAAGTGATTTCATTACTGTGCTCATAACTTTGAGCATTATATTTAAATCAAAATCCCATCATATTATGTTACATCAAAGTATATATGTTTTTAAGATAATTTAATCTTACTATGAATTTATTAATGTATTACATTGTATGACATATGAATATAAATATATGAGTGTATATGACAGTATTTTACCATTTTTAATTGAAAAAAATCTGAATTAATTTTCTATTTCAATCAAAAGACACATTTTTATTCTTCTGAAGTTATCAACACAGAGCGCAGCTTAAAAATGTCAGGCAATAAATACCAAAAGGCACGGTTTGTGGTAGTGAGTACAGAAGAACTGGTAAAGTAAGATGTGGAGAGATCATTACACTAAAAAGGTCACATGGTATTTAACTCAATGTTTTTAAGCTTGGCATAGAAGATGAACTCTCTCTTACTTAATTCTAAGTAACAGAGAAAACTTGAGTACTAGAAATTTTAAATAAAAACTGATATTTATTTTCTATTTATTTTTTTCTCTTCTTGTTCCTAAAATTTTAGTTGTTCCCCAACTTCAGGTAGGGAATTAAAAAAAGAAAATTATGTAAATGCATAAGCCTTCCACTGCTCTGCATCTGGCACAAAAGCAGATCTCAGTGTGTAGCAAGAGGAATGAGACTATATTTATAGCAGGAGTTAAGTAGAATTAGTCCATCTGTGAGGTCAAAATGGGTGTGTGTAAAATATCTTAGAGACTGAAGATTCAGCACAGATCAGGACTGTCATGTTTGTGAGTAAAAGGAAGCTACTGTACTGGTAACTCGAGAGGGATTTGAGGATTGAACCTTTTCAAATAGCTGGGATTTTTATCAACTACCTTCTATACACTGCGTATTTCAAAGGAGTGTGTTTTGTAGAAGGTGCTACAGTGACTGATAAGTGAGTACTTCATACATTCTCACAGAATACAGTCTTAAAACAAGCAGTTGCTGCCATGCAGACATTCCTTGAACTACAGACTATCACCAGTAATTGTAGCAGGGAAGGCCAGAGAAGAAAAAGGATGATAGCAATGCGTATTTGACAAAAAAAGGAGTCAGGGACAGCTTTTCAACAGAAAATAAGATTTTTCTACAAATTTTATCTTTTTTCAACTGTATGGGATGGTAAAAGGGCAAGTAAATTATTCTTTTAATGACTTACTGAAAAGAAACATATTATCTCTTACACTCATGTTCTGTTTATGTTATTAGTTTGTTAAAAATGTGTTTCCCAGCTAATAGCTTTAACCAATTACAGAACTAGGTTTGTATCAGAAAAACTGAAACATGCTATGCTGTCACATGCACAGACTTAACTCTCTGAAACCATGAGAAGATATTTATTTCCTGCTAATTTTTTTCAGTTGTAGTCTTTGTTGTTAATGTATGAGGTATCCTAATCTCGACATTTTCAGACAGAAGCATAACATTAGCTGACAGCATCCCTCTACACTGTGAAATGGGAGCCACAGGTAAAGGGCAAAAGAAAATTGTTACTGTGGAACAGACAGCCCATTTACCAGCAATAGCTTTCATTTTATATATTTCATGTATGACCTGCTGGGGAAAATCACTTTTTTCTCTGAAACATCTGTGGAATATTGATGAGGAAAGAGGGATTGTTGTGCTATTAATTTTTTATTATTGTTTTTTCATCTTATGTGGGTTTAATGCCAAAGAACAAAATTTAGGAACATACAGGGGACAAATCCAGTCACTATGACTCTACTTTCTCCTCCTCCATCCTCTCACAGAGTATCATTGAGTACAAAATAAGCAGCAAAATTTCCTCTATATTGAACCACCACTTCCTTTTTTTTTAAGATAACACAACAAAGAACAAGTTGCAGAAAATAAACACAACACGTTCCCAGTTTCCTATACCTCGTTATATGACAGTTTATATGATAGCTTTATTTGATTCTCTTATATAATGGATACTTCCAGGCCTCTGGTGACAAATGGATATCAATGGGCTTGCCACAGGAGTACTGGAGATTTTGGGTTTTATCATACACTAGGTTTGAGAAAACAACCATCCCTCTGCTTCACTTTATGAAGTGTCACTGTGAGCCCTAGAGCTGAATGGAACCAAATATATTTTATATTTGTCACCTTCCAGCAGTAGACACTACAGGTAAGTAATACAGGCAGCTTTGTCATGCAGCAGAAACATCCAGGCAGGCCTTAGAAGGGAGTGTTGACTGGGGCACATCATCCAGACCCTTTGTTGAACTTGGCCTGGGATCAGTGCTGCATGAAGCAGATCTACTGCAAATGAAATTGGCATGTGTCCAGCAGGCTGATTGATATGCCCACTACTGCTTCTATGAGATTACTCGGGGGAGGTTTTGAGGGGGGGGGTTGTTGGGGTTTTTTTTGTGTGTGTGTGTTTTGGGTTATTGGTTATTTTTTGTTAATATCCCCTAATAACCATTGCCTTTTTACCAGTCTTCTCTGAAAGGCAGGTTGACTGGTTTAGTGTTTTCTTTTCCTGATATGAAAACTTCAACTTGTCATTTTAATTACAAATCTATGGGGGCACACATATAAACAGCGAATTGTGTCCAAAACTGCCTGGAATGCTCCATAATCCATGGATGTAGTGCATATTTCAGTTAGTCATTGGTGCTGACTATTCATGGAGACGTAAATTAAATACAATTTTTTGTTTCATCATTTAAGCATTGTTCTTATATATGCCTTACTATCAACTGAAAATTAATGATAATTTACATCAATGCATACTAATGCATCATATTGTCATGGAAACCTTTGCATAAACATTATCTGTGGCATCAGATGGTCATATGACACTTGGACTTTGAATAATTATGTCTTTTAATAAACCAGTAATATAGCTATCCCAACCTTTGCCCTTTCCATTCCATGAGCAGATTTGCAATTATAGGCATTGTGTGCGTATGAAGCATTTCCTGGTAGACAGTGAGGTTTTAGAAACAGTGTAAAACCCAGGTCTGAATATCTATTGAATGATAAGGATTTAAAATACTATTTTTTCTTTAAAAAGTACATATCCAATTGCAGGATCTTAATCTATGCAAATGGTATCCAGAAGTAGCAGCCAAAGTTCTGTCACTCTCTTTCACTCCTGTGGCATTAAAACAGTGACAGAAAATATGTGTCCTTTGCACTTTCCCAGTTCGAGATTATGCCACCAAATTAGTATTCAACTTAATGTTTAAGGGCTTAGCCATTGTAATTAATCATGTTGTAACTGTAGAAAGATACCTAATATTCCATCCCTATGCATTATTTAGATTATTTCTTTAGTGAAAGGAACAGGCAAGAGATTAATTAAATCAAACACTTTGAGGTCTGTTTTCCCACTGATGAACAGAGGATTTATATGCAAAACTAAGGTTAGCATTAATGCAAGTTTGTTGCATAAATCATCTAGGCATTGATAGGAGTGGTAAGACTTCTAATGACTTCCTTAAACACTCTTCCCATCACTGCTGTTTAGATGGTCATGGTTATTAGTGAAGGAATATTATCATAATGTTTTATTAGTCAATGCAACAAGTAATTTTAGTCATGAAGTGTAAGTGAAAACTCACTATACAGGCAAACAATGCATACACTCACGAGAAATACAGGCACAAGCAAGATTTCAATGTCATTATAATGTTTATGAAAAACAGCACTGGTTATTTTTTTGTGGGGTTTTCCTCTGAAGTATGCTATCTTTTCATATCACCGTAGAGGGTAAAAATCAATTAAACATTTAATGAGCATTGTTGATAGGTAGCCTTTCTTCATTTATTCAACCCCATAATTTGCAAGACGTATCACAGTGAAATGAAACCCTAACCTATTTTTTGCAGGTGTTTGAAACTTCTACTAACACCAAAGTCGTTGCTGAGTGTGAGTTGATTACCATAGCACTTCCTCAATTCTTTCTTTTTCTGAGAAGAAACCTCTGCTCTGGGCTGTTATTTTTTTGCTGGCTCCATTTAATAGGAGCTTTTATAACTGTTCTCCAGATTGCTAGTTTATTCACTCTCAGGATTTTTCCTGATTACTTCCAATGGGATTGATAACAACAATAAGTTTTCCTTTACTGGTAATAGCAGTATGTTATCCAAGATGGATAAACAGTGTTTTTCCATTTACTGCATCCTTCTGTCTTTCCACTCATTAGAGAAAAGCCTCCCTAGTTTACAGTGGTCTTTCTAACGGGCTTTGTAAAAAAAAGCCATCTTTTCTTACATATCTGGGCATACCTCTGTCTAGGAGTGGGCCATCTCTCGTATTGAAAAACACTGGAAAGACAATGCAGTATGACTTCACAAGAGGAAAGTCCTGCTTGTCCAACCTGATTTCCTTTTCTGACAAGGTAACTCACCTAGTTGATTAAGGAAAGCCATTTGATGTAGTCTTTTTGTATTTCAGTAAAGCTTTTGATACTATCTGTCCCGGGATCCTTCTGGACAAAATGTTCTGCACACAGCTGGATAATCACATTACAGGGTGGGTGAGCATTGGCCATGGGTTGAGCTCATGAGTCGAGCATAGACTTGTGACCTGTCACTGGTGGGGTTCTACAGGGCTGCATCTTAGGCCCTGTGCTCTTCAACATCTTCATCAATGACTTGGACACAGGACTGGAAGTGATGCTAAGCAAGTTTACAAATGATACAAAACTCAGAGGAGCTGTTCACTCCCTTGAAGGCAAGAGGCCCTGCAGAGAGGCCTCGACAAATTAGAGGACTGAGCAATCACCAACCATATGAAGTTCAACAAGGGGAAGTACCAGATTCTTCACCGGGGATGGGGCAACCGTGGATGTATGCACAGTCTGGGGAATGAGGTGCTGGAAAGCAGTGTCATGGAAAGGGACCTGGGTGTTCTGGTCAATGGGAAGTTGAATATGAGTCAGCAGTGCCCTGGTAGCCAGGAGGGGCAATCATGTCCTGGGGGGCATCAGGCAAAGCATCACCAGCCAGTCAAGGGAGGGGATTGTCCTGCTCTGCTCTGCTCTGCGCTGGGGAGGCCTCACCTTGAATATTGTGTGCAGTTTTGGGCACCACAATATAAGAAAGATATTAAGCTCTTACAGAGTGTCCAAAGATGGTGAAGGGCCTTGAGGGGAAGCCGTATGAAGAGTGGCTGAGGTCTGTTCAGCCTGGAGAAGAGGAGACTGAGGGGAGACCTCATTGCAGTTACAACTTCCTCATGAGCAGAAGAGGAGGGGCAGGCACTGATCTCTTCTCTGTGGTGTCTACTGACAGGACCCAAGGGAATGGCCTGTAAGTTGTGTCAGGGGAGGTTTGGGTTGGATATTAGAAAGAAGTTCTTCACCCAGAGGGTGGCTGGATGCTGGAACAGGCTCCCCAGGGAAGTGGTTACAACACCAAGCCTGACAGAGTTCAAGAAATGTTTGGACAGTGCTCTCTGGCACATGGTGTGACTTTTGGGAATGGGTGCGAGGCTAGGAGGTGTACTCAATGATCCTTATGGGTCCTTTCCAACTCAGCATATTCTGTGATTCTGTGATATTCTCACTAGTGAACACAAACTTTACAGTTTGACTTTGAATTTTGAGAAAGTTTGTATTACAAAATAATATTTTATGAGAGATTAACTGATTTGATAACCAGAAGTGAGTTTTTATGTTTTGTCAATTGCAGTAAATCAGCTTACTGAACTTCATAATGCCATTATTTTAAAAAAATTATTTTATTTTTTTTAAATACCAAAGTTAAATATATGGGGATCTCAGTCTTGGACTAACTGACTGACAAATACACATTTTTCAATGTTCTTCGACCCATTCTTTAACTGCACACCTAAAATATTATAGATGATGCTATTCAGTATAAGCCTCATGTTTTCATGTAGTTTTAGACAACAAACCTCACTTTCCAGTTCACTCTTTACTTTTCCTCATGAAAAAGGAAAAAGTAAAGACTGATTAACTGTAGAGGGTCTCTTCACTAGGAGAGAAGAGCTAATGCATCAGGAGGCATTGTATAGCTAACAGTATTCTAGAAAGGAGATGTTCTGTCTTTACTTAGGTAGTTTTCTGCTTTGTAATCATTATTTATTTGAATATATGTTGATATCCAGGGAAACAATCTGTACAAGGAAAACTTACCTATTAGAAGCTTTTCCAATGCCAGTATAAGGTTATTCCCCAGTCTATAGTCATGACCATATTCATGACCTTCAGTGTGGCTTCTTCTGTTGCAACACAGATGAAGAATAGCCACTTAAACAGTCACAAAACTAGCATCACTCAGTTCCTATGGCTCATTACTGTGTATGCATATGATGTTGGAAACTCACTTGAAAGTAATTCATTCATTAGCACCAGTGGTTTCATCTCCTGATTGTCAGCTGTATATTTTCAGGATATTTTAAAGACAAGTACCATTATTTAATGAAAATGCACAAATGGGATATCATAAGCTATTGAAACAAAAGTGATTATTATGCAAAGTGAAACAAATTACTTAGAATTGGAGGTGTACAGTTTTGAATCCTGAATTGGTTGGGGACTTGTGGTAATGAAGCAATGAATGCAAAATGTGGAAGCAGAAAAAAAACCCCTAGTGTTTTTGAAAGATGGATGACAGTAATTATCATGAGCAATGACTGACTATTGGTCTCCACTTTGTCTCTCTGTGTTTCTTCCTCTTTTTTTTTTCTTCTCTTGTGAAACATTAACTTCAGACAGTCAGTTGCAAAATGTTAGCATCTTTCAATGATCTAAAAGGCACAGTCTTTACTAACACTTCCTAAAACTTGCTCTGTCTTCTACATATCAGAGAACAAATGAATACATGCTTAGTTTTTAAAATTGATAATTGCTCATATCGGTAAAGCATAGCTTACAAGTTTTGGGTTTTTGTTCTCATACATTCAAATTGTTTTAACCGTTAGCTTTCCTGAGTTCTATTGCTTATTAAAAAGAAATGTTTACATAAACATACTTAAAATGCTGAACAACTTTGTCCCTAAGTGATTAAGTCTACATAGCTGTTTGTTCTTATCATATTATCTTTCTCCTAGTCACATTTATGAAAACAAGAACAATGTTGAAATTGGTCCTCTAATAAAGAAAAGAACAGTTAAAAAATTAGTTGAAAAGAGGGAGTTTACGCAGAGGAATATATCATGGAAGTGTCTGCAGACGATACATAGCATGGGAAAAGTTTAGCAACAACTGTTTCAGAATCCATTGCCAGCAAAAGTGCTAACTTCTCTGAACCAGCTTTGCATTGTAATGAGAGGGGGTGGGAAAAGAAAAGATATGGTGCAGAGAAGACATAGAGTGACAAGAAACATTGACCAGAGAAGCACTGTCTGGACGAGCAATAACTTAAAAAAAGCAAACAAAAACCCCAAAATCCAACAGCAAATCCCAAAGTTAACCAGAACAACAGAAAACAAACCAAAAAAAACAACCCACTCTTTTGGAGTTTGGAGTCAAAGAGAAAACTCAGGGAGGACAGCTAAAATAGTAGTAGCAAGAAGAAAGAGGACTCAATGAGAAAGAGTAAGAACTGGGAAGAAGGAAAATAAGACCTCAGGAAAAAAAAAAAGGGATAAGAAAAGAGAGCTAAATGGAGAAACATGGCACCAGAAGTGCATACAGAAGTGCAGTGGAAACAGATCAGCTTGGAAGAAACTAATCCCCTTCCAGTCATGAGATGCTTCTATGCAGAAAAGCATTTTCAGGCAAGTGGTGAGGAAAACATTGTTTTCTTTAGGAAATTATATAGACTATCTGAAAAAAACCCCCTAGAAGACTAAGCTGAGAGATGGAGAAAACATTAAGTACAGAAAACAATTTGCTGTTACACAGAAGACTGGATGAGGAGGGAAACCTGATATGAAATATAAGAGTAAGGTGTTTAGCAAGACAGAGTAAGAGAAGAAATGAATTAAACAAATGCAAGTATAGTGGCCTTTTTCAAGGAGGAGAAAACTAAATGAAGAAAAGATAGTTAGGAAAAGCATTTAAAATAATAAAAACATCAGAAGGAAGAAGACAAAAATATAACGTAAATAGGAAATAAGTAGTAATCAAAAAAAAAAAAAAAAAAAGAAAGAAGGAGAAAATGTGCCTTCACATATAATTTAATTTTTTTAGAATACGGCAAACCCGCAAGTTTCTATTTTGGTCTTAGAAATGGGTGATTTAGGCCTACTGAAGCTTAGAGAAGGTTAATACTCTGGCTATTCCCTGGGCAGATGCAGAGATTAAAATGGCTAGGGAAGTTGTTCTTGGTTAAGCAATTCCTCTATCATCTCTAGTGTGTGTGGCAGCAGGGAGCTGTGAGTAGGTAGGTTCAGTCTCTCCATTGAGGAGTGGAAGGGAATTTTTTTAGTCAGAAGCTGCTTTTTAAGTTCAATGCTTACATCATGGGAGAGAATAGTTTGTTGTATTTCCTCTGAAGTATTTAGCACACTTCTGAGTGCTGTAACTGAATTTGATTTATGGATGTCTATGAGCTACCTATTAAAATCAATCATTGAATATCTAAAAATCCGTTTAGATGAGGCATCAGATACATGCTAGATTCTCAAGTTGTCATTGATTATGTTTAATGGACTAATTTCTAGTAATAATGAAGCATCTTTCAAAAATTGCCTTCACTTTATCAGCCAATGAGAACAGAATGAAAATACAGTAAATTAAACAGTGGCAAGTAATTGATTCAGATCTTATAGCTTAACTCATTCCAACAAGAAACAGACAAATGCAGAAGTCTGACACAGACTTTTTTTCCCCTCTCAGGGTTATTTATTTTCTTTTTTTTTTTTTCTTTCAGGCTAGGCTGCCACAGATACTTTAGTAGTTACCTCTTTCCTCACTCACCAGAGTTTCTAATACTGCCTTTATGTATCTAAGATTATGAAATGGTAGCTATAACTAGGAAAAAGTGTGACATACCTTCCAGTTGAAAATTATTGGTGTTTCTCTTTCTGGTTTCTTTTGTCAGGAAGAAAAGAATCAAATGTTACAGAGTGTTTATAAGGATAACTGTTGTTATTCTTTTAATTTAGCATTACTTTATTTTTAACTGTTCCCCAAAATTATTGAATATATTTTGCAGAAATATTTTAAAGCTGTAAGAATCAAAGACATGGTGTTGTGTCTGAGTTTCATAGCAGCTTCTATAGTGTTGTCATGTTGACAGCACACTAATATTTTAGCTATTACTAAACAGCATCAAGCTCTTCCCTGTTTCTCATTCTCAGTGAATAGTTTGGGGTGTGCAAGAGGATGGGGTTTAGGTTAGACATCTTTTTCTTGGGAACTGGCTGGGCACTGGGACATGCATGGGAGATTGTGAGTGATTTCTATTGCACCACTTAGTTTGTTTTCTCTTTGTCTTCTACTTCTCCTTCCCTTATCACAACCTGCAGTTTGAGTTCTGCTTGGTCAAATAGACTTTTTTCTCCCATCCAGTCCTAATGCATTGGATTACTGGACTGTACTACTCTGCATGATCAGAATTTTTCCTTGTGCTTTGGTAAGTCAAAGTAAAAAGAGACAGGACAAGAGGAAATGGCCTCAGGTTTTATCTGAGGAGGGTTAGATTGGGTTGCTGGGTAATTAAAACAGGCTGCACAGGGAAGTGGTGGAATCGCCATCCATAGAAGTGTCCAAAAGGCATGCAGATGTGGCACTTGGGGATGTGGTTTAGTGGTGAACAAAATGGTGCTAGCTTTATGCTTGGACTTGGTGACCTTAGAGTCTTTTCCAAACTTTATGATTCTATGATTCTATTACTTTACTTTTTTTTTTTCTGAAATACTGAGTGAGCTGACTTGTGCTGAATGTGCATAACTGAAGCAGATAGTCTTCTTAGGCTTCTTAGAAAGGAACAAGCATTGTTTTTCATAGCCTATTTAACTGAATTCATCTTCAAACTAAAATTTGTCTGGCTGCACTAAGTTTTCACTGGTCCAAGCTCATATGCCAAACGTCATTCCTATCTTTATTATTACTAACAGAGCACTGCATAATATGCATTCGCCTAACTTTTTGCACAGATCTGATTTGCATGTGACTGCTTCTTGAATACAGTAAGATCAGTCTAACTGGAAAAAGAAAATGCTGTGCAGAGCTACTCATAGCTGTCTGTCTTCAGAGGTGTGTATTAGCTAATACAGACCTTTTTGTCTGCTGGAGAAAAAGTGACGCAAAAAGGAATTTTTAGAAGCAGAACCTGAAGGTGTGGAAGAACTTTTTTACTGTGGGGGTTACTGAGCACTGGAACAAGATGTCCAGCGAGGCTGTGGAATCTCCTCTGAAGATATTTAAAAACCCAACTAGACAAAATCCTGAGTCACTTCTAGGAAACCTTGCTAAGAAGAATGGCTGAACTAGATGACCTCGAGTAGTCTCTTCCAACTGTACCTATTCTGTGATTTTGTGGTTTTACTACGCAGGTATCACATGATACTTCTCCTTCTGAATTATCTACTCTTTTCCCCTTTGTGATAAACCATATTACATTGTGGTGTGTTGTAGTTGTGGAGACCAGACAGCTAAGATATTATATCAGTGACTGTTTGAATAATATATTTTCTACATGTGGACACACATGGATTTTCCATAATTTGTATTCAGCTCATATAGCCTCAGTTTCCTGCATAATAAATAGATAAGACTTTTCTCATAATCAATATTTTTGATGCAGTTACTATACAAATAGAAGGCTGGACCATTTTTTAATAATTGAATCTATTTCTTGTTTTATTTTATTCTGATGTTGGCAGTGGTTTATTATATTACTTTGATTTTACAATTATGTTGAGCTCAGGACCTGTTTTTTGAAAGTTTTATCATTACTTATATATTTAATATATTGTCTCAACAGTGTGAGGTGAAATACAAATCCAACAGGTCATACTATCACTTATGTTTTGTTCAGTAGTTTACAGTTTACTGTACAAAATGTACAAGCTAATAATTAACAATGTAAGAAAGAAACAAGAATGGAATGAATTTAGTAAATTACATCATCTGGCATTATAATCTAGTTCCTAGACTACAATTATGCACAGCCAGTCTTCTATGCCTATATCATTAAACATTATTAAAGAACTGAAATGTGTTTTAAAAATTAAGAATTAAGATTCTTATATGGATATTGTTTTCAACAGTCTGCAATACATACAGAGATGTATTTTTTCAGTATACTGAAACATCTAAATTTAGTGGTTATGGTAACTGTAATGTTTGCATATTACTTGAGAAGTACAATTAAGAAAACACTTACCTTTTAATGCAGCTGTATTGGTGGATTTTTCTATGGTGCAGCCTGTTCTTAGAGCTGAAAATAAGGTGCTGAGTGTCAGAGACTAGACATAAGTTGAATAATTCAGCTTAAATATTAACATGTGTTTATAATTACATAATTTTGAATTATTCCTTGTTTTTTTTAAAAAAAAATCTTTAATTTAACTATGATACCGTATCAAATACTCTGAGTACTGCGTGTCATGGTCAAAAAATTCTCTATGTCTTTATTCTGTTCCTTCCTCCTCTTCCCCTTACTTTAAGCAGATGAGGAATCAATCGTTCAAAGAAATACAAGGTTGCACTCCTCCTGTATATTCTCTGTGTGCAATTCATCTTAGTCATTTTTTTTCCTTTGGTACTTGATTTCTTCCAATTTGTCATCCAGTAACTTTATTTGCTCTACCATTCTGTTCATTATCTGTTTATGTTGATTCAGTTTTTCTCCATATCTAAGATAGTTCCATGTACCTCTGCAGTTGTAACACTCACCTTCCCTCATCCATTTTATTTCCCAACATGCTAAATTTCAAGTGTAGAATAGTAGAAGAATTAATGCTAATTTCTGTGACAATTTATTTGCCTGCCTACCTGGGAAGTAAGGAACTTATCCTGAACTTATCCTCTATCCTGTGAAGCGTACAAATATATACACAAAACATGTCAATGATACTCAAAACACATCCATAAGGCACTGGTAGCCCAGAAGTTTTATCCTCTCAATTCAACTAACAATTTGCAGATTTTATTCAGTGTGAGAAAATATTGAGATTTTTTAAAGGTTTTTGAAAGGTTTCATAGGGGTGTCAGAGAAGTCAGTATTGCAGCAGCTAATAAAATATATTTTTGAAGTTCCTTACAGTCAGCTGATATAAACCAAATTATACATGTAAGTGATTAACGTGGGGATGGCAACAAATGAATTACATAATTGACTGACAGTGTGAGCAGCAATCCTGAGGCATTATATATATTTCAATGTTGATATATAATTGAGTGTAAGCATGGCAGATGTACAATTGACTACCGATTTATAGTTTATAACTTCATTGTTATTGGAAACAATTCACAATATTTTTTGTGCATGCCAATATCAGGCCGGTGTTATACTTACAATAGTTTGTTCCACATAAAAATAAGATTGTGAGAAGTGAACTGAATTCAAGGTGGGTTATTTTTGTTTGTTTGTTTGCTTGCTTGTTTGTTTGCTTGCTTGTTTGTTTTACCATCATAGAGACTGAATTTTAAATGAAGAGACTTAAACACTGACTGTTATTCCCATTATAATTCTTAACAATGAAAACAGTGGTGGGATTTTAGGAAAATATTCTTCTGAGGGTGGTGGTACTGGAGGAAGCATTTTCCATTTTGATCCAAACACTCAATTGGTATGAATCAGTACAGTTTATTGCAGTTTATCCAGTGTCTTTAGACTTTTCATTTTACCTAGTTAGAGTTATGGGTTAGACTGCTTCTTCAAACGGAAAGTCATGTGAGATACTCATTGCAGGACTGAAATACTTTTTAACAGTGGGTAGTACAGTAAGCAGATCTGTCCTTAGGAAATGAAAAGAAATGAAAGAAGAAGCAGTTACATGAAACTAGGTGTGACCAAATGTATTTTCTCCTAGTTAATCAGTTTACACATACTTATTCAGAAACTACTGTGTTCATAGCTCACACCTATTCCTGATGCCAAGAATGCTTGAACCTGACTGTGATTTCTCCAGACAAATAATAGGGATATTAGGTACTTCTTGAAGGTTATTACAACTCTGTCTAGACAAGTGCTTAACCATGAGGTAATAAGCTGCCACTTTAAAGTCAAAGAGATTCCTTATCTTTTTAAGGTTAACCAGGTGGTGAGGTGTCTGTGAAATCTAGAACGGTATGATTTCTTTTTCTCAGCACTTAAGCTGCCTTTTCAGATTGAGGCAGCTTTACAGAATTCCTTTGAAGACATCCAAGTTAAAAAGGAGAATGTATTCCTGAAATCAAGACCTGATGATATACATTTCTCCACTTCCAGAAAGAAACTTTTTTAAACAATCAGAAATAGCTTTTAAATTTTTCTTTGGACTTTTATTTAGAGTTTAGTGCTACTATCATATTAAAGCACTACATAAAAAGAGAGCCAAGCAAAAATGAGGTGCAAAAATAGAGTTGTTTTCCTGGCCTTTATCCCTTTAATTCAAGAAGGTATGAAAGTGTATGGGGTTACTCTTTGCTCAGCAAATTTTTCTGTTTTGAATTTGTTTTGTTATGAATACGAGAGTACAACAGAATGACTAGGTTTCAGTCCATTAGCTATTTATATCTGACTGTCTACCCTTCCTATCTGGTCAATGGGAGTATATAAATACATTTATAAGGATATTTTTCTCATTCTTTCTATGACAGAGGTCTAAAATCAGAAGATTAACCATGATCTAAGTCTACCCTCCTTTCTTCTCCATTAACTATGCAGTAGATAGATGAAGTAAGCTGAGAGAAATCCAAACTAATATATATATAGTCTAAGGTCTTAACCTTTAAACCCAAAATAGAGTACATATCATTTTTTTAACAAAATAGTATTTAAATGGGCTGTCTTAAGATAAATTGACTACTTCCCAACCAGAAAATGGACCACTGAGATGCTCACATGTTCCCTGTTGTGTCAGCGCAGGATTGGTTCCTCTGACTTGTTACACTGGTTTAATCATTTGTATTTGTTTCTCATGCTTCTCCATGAACGAAACATTTGAATCCGGCTTAGAATTTTTGTACTGGACTGTTTATTAAGTTTAAGTTATGTTTTACTTATAGATTTTGAATTTATTTTTGCATCAAATTCATCCATCAGCCAATGAATCAGGCATTATGGTTTTATAAAGCTTTGTGGAGTGTTCTGTGTATAATTATCCATACTTTTTTATAGATCAAAAAATATGCTGCTCCTGTTGTCAGCCAAATCTCTGGGGGGGAGGTGTCTTTGGTGTATTAGTAGTTTTATGGTTTGCATTTATAGTTAAATATTTATAGACATAATTCTATATAATAACTGAACTTGAAGATTGTTTGGTTTGGTTCAGGTGATAAAAATAAATAATATCATGAAACTTTGTTAACTAGACCTTGAAAATGTAATCTTTTCTGTTGAAGTTATGTGAGTTTGATATTATACCAAAATATACTTGCATATTTTTAAAAAAACCCTTACCTTTCACTGTAAAAATAACTGAATATGTCCATCATTAATTAGAAATAATACAATCCCAAGCATAAATATTGTAAACAAATCTGTGGCAAACATGTGGCTGAGTTAAAAACTTCTGAATCATATTAATGGAAACTCTATTGCAATCTGAAATGTAGAAAAGCTGAAGTAACTGCAGTAGCTGTAGCTGTTTAAATCAAATAACTATATAAGCTAAAGGAATGAAAAACATCCAGCTCTAAAAGCTTTTCACAAAGGAACAGTAAAGGTAGTGACTGGAACACAATGTTGCTGAAAGTCCCAGTAATAAATGTAAATCTCAGTTTATCTGTCAGACATACACACAAACACACATACTTACCTACACAGTCCCCAGCATTAGTTACTGCACTTATATTCTGAAGGACTGTAAGCCTCTCTACAGCTATTGATCTGCAGACTTTCTGAAATTAAACTGCCAGGTATCACTGTGTTCTTGATATGTTATTGATTTTCTTTGGAATGTTTTGGGAAGAAAAAAATATGACAGAGCTGTAGGACAAAGGGAAGGTCTCAGTTTTATTTAGTAGATAACTTGATTATGCAGCAACTGACCACAACATTTTTGTTTCCTTCCCCAGTTTTCCTTTGAGAACTGCTGCTAAAATAATGGTATTTTTAGGGGGTTAAAGTGTCCTCCTGAATCATCAAATCTTTATTGATCTGATTGACAAAGGTTCTGAGCCCCTCAGGTGGCAAAACACTCACCTGCTGCTTTAAGGCAGCTTTGACTTTGCTTTATATCCTTCAGAGACTGCTCTTTGTGGAAAGAACATTCAACACATCATAGACCTGCCTCTTGTTTATAGGCACTGTTCAATTCACAGCCCTGACACTGCATTGTTGCACTCATCTGTGGCTTTAAGGGTCACCTATATAAAAAGAAAAAGTTTGTTCACAGCCACTTTACTGATGCAGTATTGTTGATTCAGAATATGGAATAGGGAGAGAGAACAGGACATTTTTGCAGAAGATTAAACTGTTTTTTGCAATTATACTAAAGATTTTTTTTGCCTTCTTTTCAATAATTCCTGACCAAACAACTCTTTGTTGCTTTTAATCTTCACAGCATTAGCTTCTTATGTTCACCATCAGAGCTGACATCTATGCTTCTGTACTGCCTCTGGCTGGGACAGGGTAAATTTTCTTCATAGTTACTTGTATGAGCCAATGTCTTGCTTTTGTGATGAAAACAATGTTGACAACATATTGATGTTTTTTGTCTGAGTAGTGTTTGCACAGGGTCAAGGCCTTTTCTGCTTCTCACACTGCTCTTCCAGTGAGCAGGCTAGGAGCGCACGAGGAATTGGGAGTGGACACGGCCCGGACAGCTGACCAGTGGACCAAGGGATATCCCATATCATATGGTGTCATGCCCAGTAATAAAATTTTCAGGAAAGATGGAGGAAGGAGAGGATGTTCGGAGTTGTAATGTTCTTCTTCCCAAGTAAGGTAACCATTATGCATGATGTAGCCTGGCTTTCCTGGAGATGGCTGAACACCTGTCTGCCCATGGGAAGTGGTGAATGAATTCCTTCTTTTTGGTAGTGTGAACAGCTTTTGCTTTATCTGTTGAACTGCCTTTATCTCAACTCATGCATTTTCACACTTTTCCTCTTCTCTCCCCATTCCACTGTGGAACAGTGTAGTGGGTTGACCCTGACCAGATACCAGGTACCTTGATATTGCAAATGCGTTCTTCTCCATCCCCCTGGCAGCAGAGTGCAGGCCACAGTTTGCTTTCACCTGGAGGGGCGTGCAGTACACCTGGAATCGACTGCCCCAGGGATGGAAACACAGTCCCACCATCTGCCATGGACTGATCCAAGCTACACTAGAGAAGGGTGAGGCTCCGGAACACCTACAATATATTGATGACATCATTGTATGGGGGGACATGGCAGAGGAAGTTTTTGAGAAGGGAAAGAAAATCATCCGGATTCTCCTCGGAGCCAGTCTCACCATCAAAAAGAGTAAGGTCAAGGGACCTGCCAGAGAGATTCAGTTCCTGGGGGTGAAGTGGCAAGATGGACATCATCAGATCCCAAGAGAAGTCATCAACAAGATCCCAGCGATGGCTCCATGGACCAGCAAGAAGGAAACGCAAGCTTTCCTGGGTGCCATAGGTTTCTGGAGGATGCATATCCCTGAGTACAGTCAAATCGTAAGCCCACTTTACTTAATGACTCATAAGAAGAAGTGGGGTCCCAAGCAGCAGCAAGCCTTTAAACAGATCAAGCAGGAGATTGCGCACGCTGTGGCCCTTGGACCAGTTAGGACAGGACCAACCATGAAAAATATACTTTATTCAGCAGCTGGGGGTAATGGTCCTTCCTGAAGCCTCTGGCAAAAGGTGCCTGGTGAGGCCTGAGGCCGACCACTCAAATTCTGGAGCGGAAGCTACAGAGGATCTGAGGCCAACTACACCCCCATGGAGAAGGAGATCCTGGTGGTTTATGAAGGAGTATGAGCAGCCTCAGAGGTGATTGGCACAGAAGCACAGCTTCTCCTGGCACCCCGACTACCAGTGCTGAGCTGGATGTTCAAGGGAAAGGCACCCTCCACACATCATGCCACCGATGCTACATGGAGTAAGGGGATTGCTCTGATCACACAGTGTGCCCGGATTGGAAACCCGAATTGCCCTGGGATCCTAGAGATCATAACAAATTGGCCTGAAGGTGGGAACTTCAGTCTGGCAGATGAGGAGGAAGGAGAACAGGGGGTACGGGCTGAGGAAGATCCAGCATACAGTTACCCAAAGGAGAAACACATTATGCCCTCTTCGCTGATGGTTCCTACCACATTATAGGGACAAACCAAAAGTGGAAAGCAGCTGTCTGGAGTCCCACCTGACAAGTGGTAGAAGCTACTGAAGGAGAAGGCAAATCGAGTCCATTTGCAGAGCTCAAAGCAGTCCAATTGGCCCTGGACATTGCCAAAAGAGAGAAGGATGGACTCGTGGATGACAGCCAATGCTCTGTGGGGGTGGCTGGACCGATGGAAGAAGACTAATTGGAAGCGTAGAGGAAAACCCATCTGGGCTGCTGATATGTAGCAAGACATTGCTGCCCAGGTAGAGAAGCTGACTGTGAGAGTCTGCCATGTAGATGCCCACGTGCCCAAAAATCAAGCTAATGGGGAACATCACAACAACAAAAAGGCAGACCGAGCAGCACAAGTCAAGGTGTAACAGTTAGATCTGGACTGGCAGCATAAGGGAAAGTTGTTCCTAGCTTGATGGGCCCATGATGCTTCAGGCCATCAGGGCAGAGATGCCACCTGTAGATGGGCACAAGACCGAGGTGCTCCACTAAAGCCACTCTCTCACCCTCCCTCTGCAACTGGACAGAGAAGAGAGAAAAAAACCAGCTAAGAATTCATGAGTAGAGATAAGAGCTGGGAGAGGTCAGTTACTGATTACCTTCACAGGCAAAACAAGATTCAAAGTGGGGATAAATCTTATTTTATTACTAACAGGATAAGAGCCAAAGAGTGAGAGATAAAACAGTCTTAAAAACACCTTCCCCCTACCCCTCCTTCCTTCCATGTTCTCCCTCCTCTCCCCCAGCGGTGCAGGACAGGGAATGGAAGTTGTGGTCAGTTGTTGTTTCTGCCTCTGCTCAGAGAGAGGAGTCCTTCCCCTGCTCCCATGGGGTCCTTCCCACAGCAGACAGTCCTTGATGGACCTCTCTAGCGTGAGTCCATACCTCGGGCAGCAGCTCTTCCCAAACTGCTGTCCCATGGGTCACTCCTCCATGGGGTGCAGTCCTTCATGAATGAGCTGTACCAGCGTAGGTCCCCCACAGGTGCCACAAGTCCTACCCAGGAAAAACCTGCTCCATCATGGGCTTCCCTCTCCACTGGTTGCAGGTCTCCAATAGGACCCCACTCCATCCTGGGCCTCCCATGGGGTCACAGCATCTTTCATGCATCCACCTGCTCCATCATGGGCTTCTCCATGGGCTGCAGGTGGGTCTCTGCACCCTGATGGTCCCCCATGGGCTGCAGGGGCACAGCTGTTCCCCCATGGTCTGCACCACGGGCTGCAGGGGCCTCAGCTCTGGCACCTGGAGCACCTCCTGCCCCTCATTCTGCACTGACCTTGGTGTCTACATTGTTATTCCCATGTTCTCACTCTGCTCTTCCCTGGCTAGAATTTCTTCTGCACAAAAATCTTCTGTTCTTAAGTATGTTATCACAGAGGCATTACTATTGCTCCTAGTTGGCTCAGCCTTGGCCAGCTGCAGGAAGTCCATCCTGGAGCCAGCTGGCATGGGCTCCATGGGACAGGGGAAGCTTCTAGCAGCTTCTAACGGAAGCCACTCCTGTAGCCACCCCCGCTACCAAAACCCAGCCACAGAAACCCACTTCAGACAGTGAGCAGATGACTATGTGAGGCTGAGTGACCTGATGGGGTCAAACCACCACAGCCTGTTAAATTATCTATAAATCACTTCTCCTGTTGATCTGCTTGCTGCTATTAGCATAGTTAAAGTTTTCTCTGCTTTGTCTTCCTTTCCCCCCCCATATTTTTAATAATATTATATCCTTTAATATTTGCTCTGTGGATTTCTTGCTTCCACCTGATGTATTAGCAGCCATAGGCATTTCGTCTACTGAAAGTATCTCTCTTCTTGACATTTTATCCTGCCTAGAGTTATCTAAGATGGAAATCATCCTTTTAAAATTTCAGTTTCAACAAGGAGAAATATTCCACCAAGGAGAAATACTGTGGTAGGTACTATATCACTGGGGAAAATCACCTTCTGGAAATACCTTTCTTTCCATCAGTTACCATGAGACCAGAGAATTTACATAGATGACATATCTAACATTTTGGTAAAAAGGTAAAAGAGGTTAGATGATTTCCACTGACAGCATCTAAAGATTGGTTTATATCTAAAGACTGGTTATATATCCTACTAAAGGACATTTTATTTTTTTTTTTTAAATTCCTCTCTCAAATTGTCTTTTTTTATTTTATTTTCAACCTGCCACAGAATAATACTGAGCATAATTGTACTGCAAATGTTGTCTTAATTACTAGGTTCTTTGAATATAGTGCAATTTACCTGACCTAATTGTTGCCATCTAAAGATTAAGAATTGTGAGGCAAAACAAGTCTCTTCAAACCTGTTCCAGCTCTCTGCAGTCCTCCATACCGTAAATCATTTACGGCTCTCACCTTACTATATAGAAAATATAGATTGAAGCTAGGTGATTAAGGTGTTCATTATATTTAAGGTCCCTTCCAACCCCGGACATTCTGTGATGCTATGATCCATATTGTAGACAGAGTGGAGGTTAAAATCGCCCATTTCTTTCCCTGAAAAGCACCTGGGTGAGCCATTTAATACGTCCCTTTAATCTTTTCCTTGAGTTAGAGAATTGCTTAGCAGCTTCAAAGTCTTTGGATGGTGTTGAAGTACACAGTTTACTAAAACGTATCAGTAAGAAAGGACAATTTCTCCTCCTTTGCCAGTTCTATAAAAATCGTTGGCTAATAATACATAAACTCAAATGTATCCAGCACCTTCACACTAAATACATTTGTGCATTTTTTTTCAAAATATTTTTTATAAAAATTTTGGTCCAAAATAATATGTTTCTCTCTTAGGTAAGAAAAACATAAATAACAATTATGTTTCCAGGTTGAGTAAGTGTCAAGGAGAACACTGTCCTGTGAAACAATCTATGGTGTCATTGTGATTATGCAGACAGACTTACAACAAGTTATTGGTAGAAGTGTAAGAAAATATGCACTTAATATGCTAAAGTCATAAGGTCAAAAGGAAGGGATAAAAATAAATACATACAATTTAATACTTCTAGTAGATATATGTTTAGTTATATTTCTTGAAAATTAATGTAACATTTTGTTTTCTTTCTGCAAACATCTCTTTTTTGAGGTACTTTTAATAACTGATGGTTAGTGCCTCAAAAGGTTTCCCTTGAATTATAACCATGTAAACAATTTCATCACAATTTGGGTTAATGTTTTTTGTTTTAAAAAATTCTGATGTAGTTGAAGAAATTACTGTACTTTACTGGGGGAAAAAAATTAAATACACATGGTAAATATTAATTATTTTTTTTTTTCAAAAGGCTGCATTATTTTGAGAATAAATAACAGCTGTATGTATCTGTTTTATAAGCATTCATTGGCATCACTGCCAACAGAAGTGCTTTTTAATTTCCAGACCAAATCTGAGCTCTATCAAAAGTGCAGTTTCTTTTTGGTTATTAGATAAGTCATTGGTTGCTGATACAACCATGGAGTCCTGTGACTTCAAAGTGAAAGATGCAATAGCGGAATGCAGAAGAATCCTCAGATTCAGGCATCAGAAGTAGTGATAAGTCTACATATTAAGAAAAATCTTGGATATATTAGTTTCTGGCAGCAGTGAAAATGGCATTGTTTTCAGTACTGTCTGTCAGTGTATGACAGAGGTTTGTACTTTCTCAGGGTTTATACAGTGTCAGAAATAACTAATGGAAAGTTTTCTAAATGGGAAGGAATTACCGTAAGTCTGTCTAAACTGGCCTTGCATTTTCCACAGGAACAATAAATCATTACATCTTGAACTTGTCCACCCACAGATCCCATATAAAGACCAAGGAAATCTTAAAGTGATAGCACAGCTGTGGTCAAGGAGAGGTTTTAAGCTCCTTGAAGCAAAACTTAACCTTTGGCTTGGTAACTACCACAGCACACATCTGAATACATATTAAAATCATAGTATACAAAAAGCATGGAAAAAATTAAATAGGCATACTATAATTCTGGAAAAGTACTTGAAGTATTACATGTGGGTATAATCTCTTCTTTTTTCTTTTTTTCCAAGCAAAATGAAAATATTTGTTTTGAATATCTGTTCTGGTGTACAGAGGGACTTTTTTTTTGATGTTATTTGTCTTTGCCTCTTACACTCATGGTAGGGACTTGCATACTGTTCTGTCTCTTGAAGATTATATTTTAATTTTAATTATTTTAAAGTGACTGATCAATCTGTCTTACTACAATAATGTTTTTCTCATTCTAAACAGTGATTTCTGGAGACAAATCAAGAATACTAAGTAGTTATCCAGTGAAGTCACCTAGCAAATCAGATTCAGGAACAGCTTAGTCAAAACTCTATGTCTAAATAGGGTTTGTGGAGTTTCTGAATGTACTTAAAGATTTGAACTTCGAGTTGGATTTGTTTGGATTTAAAGAGCTAGTTGTTCACATATTTCTTTGTGAAATATTTCTATATAGAGGTAATACCTTTCTGCCTTTCTTGCAAACTAAACATGATGGGTTGTTTGTCTTGGCCTACTTTCGCTCCTGCTTCCCACTCTACGAAATACAGGTTTATGAACTAATGTCAGATAAACTATTTTCACTCATAAGTTTGAATGTTTCTAAGTACTATGCAGAACCAGAACAAGTTGTAGAATTTCAGAGATCATTAAAATTACTTGATTATATAAATCCATTTAAATAAATTAGTCTTTGTATATCCTATTTCCTGTC
The DNA here is from genome assembly GCF_003945595.2 of Pipra filicauda. Taxonomy (NCBI): domain Eukaryota; kingdom Metazoa; phylum Chordata; class Aves; order Passeriformes; family Pipridae; genus Pipra; species Pipra filicauda. Next base: position 63,045 of record NW_024104541.1, read on the forward strand.
TTTGATGGATTTCACTGATAATGTTTTTAAAATTTTAGAAATTTAAAACATATTAAAAGTATACAATGTCACTTTCAAAACTATAGCTAATTCTTTAGCTGTCCAACATGAAAGAAGATGTCTCATGATCCAGCTGAGTTAGTGTTGAAATTGGTTAAATACAAGTGTAGTTTAACTGTGTTACATTTAGCCTTTGTATGCATGGTTAATTTGTAACAGCTAAAACACATGCTCTTCCAATCCCTTCAGTTCAGCCATTCAATATCTCTCCCAAACTCATACTCTCTTGCTACAGGGCAATTAATCCTTATCATGCTTTTTTAAAAGGTCAGTTTATGAACTCAGATAAGGAAAAAAAAAGTTAGTGAAGTGTGTTTTTTTTTTCCTCTTTCTTTTAGCATCAGCAAAAAGAAGAGCTACTGGTTTAGAATTGCAGATACATTTAGCTAATTTCTACATGATCGCATCAAAGACATTCCGTTCTCTAATTACTGAAATCTTCAAAGAAAAATACCAGAGAGAAAAAGCCCTGTCTTTCAACCATCATTGAACTTCTCATGCTAGTAAAAGTTGGAAGTATAATATGAGCGCAAAACCTATAAAGGCAAATACTGAAACACAGAAGCTAAATATGATCCCTTTGCCCTTTGGTATTTGGATGATGAAAATCTAAAACATTGCCCAATATCCTCATATCCCACTTATTCTTTTTATTCTTCTGCTTTCTGGATCTGAAATCTCTTTTCCAGCCTAAATGATTTTATGATTCTATTCTTGATTTTTTTTTAAAAGAGCAGAATAACTTCTTCTGACATTTGTTATATGTTATCAATTCAAAGGTTTCATAAAGGCTGAAGTATTTCTGTCAAAACTAAGAAGAAGGTGGATAAGTGCAACAAAGAGAGATGGGCCATGAAGGGAGATTACACCAGCTTTTAGTTTGGTTGCCAAGTTGTTAATAAAGTCAACATTGTGAAGAAATGAAGTTTAAAGTCTGTACAATGAAGGTACATTCTACTTAGAAAAAGGAATGTAACTACTGCTTATAACTCTTGCAAAAGGCCATATTTAAAAAAAATAAAATTAAACCCAAACCATTTTGCTTTGTAATCGCCCTTCCCAATAACAGTCAGACTTTACCAGTAAACAAACCAAACCAAACCAAACAAAACCCCCAAACAAACAAAAGGAAAACTGTAAGGTAGCATTGGTTTGCAAGTAAAGAATAACTTGAAATTTTTGAATCAACAAAACTGAATTTACTGTAGGGGAACTATAACAATATGGCATATAGGAAAAGGAGGAGTGTAGTGTTTCTGATATAAAAGAGAGGATGATGACAAGGTTCTATGATTACAAGACAAAACAGTTTATAGAATAAGCTTACTGACATAGAAGATATATTTAGAGACATATTTATACAGAGATAGAAAAGGTTGGATGAAAAGCATTCTATCATATACTGAAGTGCTCAAGATTCTATGTAATGACAGTCTGACTTAAATAGTGTTAAAATCAATTTAGCTCAATACTAAGATTTACTAAATTGGTATAAAGGGTCTACTGTGACCACAGACAAGGTGAATCAAATAGTACAGTGATTCTGATAGTTGTTTTATACATGTGTGGTTTCAATATTTTCATTTCTGTAAATATGTGGTAGGAATATCAGGACAGTTTATTGATACAGAATGCCAAATATTACATTTCCCACTGGTGTAGTGGGAAAATAGCCCCAACCCCCCAGTCCCCTCTCCCCCTCAAAAAAACCCCAACTCCTCCCCCCCCAAAAAAACCAAAAACCCAACCAACCAACCAAAAAAACCACAAAAACTCCAACTACAAACAAACAAACAAACAAACCCAACCAAAAAACTTCCAACTCCATTCCCCAGTAACTTATTTCTTTGATATATAAACAATTAAACTCTCCATAATTGCAAGACTGCAAACTTCCTTTACCTGCATGTACTCTCATGGACCTTCCCATGTATACAGTAATTGCAAAAAATAGTGTTATAGAAATGCATAATCTTCTTCAGAAACAGTAGTCAACATTTTGTTTTAATTAGTTGCAGATCTATTCCTTTCCCCATCCACTTGAAATAGAAAATAATACTTTCAATTGTGGTAGGCTAGCACAAGTATAGCTGACCTAAATATAATTAAGGAGCACTGAAGAGAAGGTGGCATTCAAGATGAAGCTTGTTGATGACAAAAAACATTTTTTGCAAATTAATAATCTTCCATTGATTGCGTTATTTATGCTATTCCCAGGATGTGAGCATGGCAATTTACAGGAATATGAATACTTTGTTTCCACTCTTAAAGAGCAGTATGTCTTGAAATAACAAAAGAAGAGGTTGACATGCCACATAGGTAATTTAGTTGCAGCTCCATTCCTATGAATCACAGCCAAGTAATTAATCTTTTACCTAGGAGACAGTACTAGTGATATTAATGAAATGTGGGAACAATACTCAACCTTGTATAAGGAAAAGCAAGTACCTAGTTTAGGGGAGATTGATACTTTGCACAAATATGGAGACATTGAATTTTGGTATTAGTGTGTCAAATGTCTAGCTGATGGATATTACTACCATACAACAGTTTCACAGATTAAGGAACTGGACCTGGTTAAATGCATAGGAAATTTATAAGCATTGCAACAATAAAATCTGTAGAAAAATTTCTATTTTGTATGCAGGATGTGCTATTTTCAGTCTAGTTGTTTTTTCATAGATTTAAAGACACTTCCTACAAATAGGAGTGCATCTGTTTTCCCCAAGAAACACATTATTCTGATTAAATATTTGAAATTAAGATGGAGTGATTTCATGTGTTAGTTTTGATTATGCTGGTTGGTTCAATGAAAAAAAAATTGTCAATCTCTTATAAATGTTTCAAAAATCTGAAGTGGCATGACTTTGTGATTAAAATTGTTTAATTACCATTTCCTGAAATATTAAAAATTAACCAAAGAACAGAATTACCCTAAGAATTATCTGAAAGTTTTTCACCATAAAAATGTTTTTTTATATACCTGTGCTTAATTTTTTTTTTTTAAATTGAATCAGTATGAGACCAAAGTAGTTAATTCCAGCTGTATAAGTGAGGTAAAGTTTCTTGTTAATTTGGAATGTGTGCTGACTCCTAAAAAGTGGCCTTGTATTCTTTACAGCCTCTCTGTCTGAGAGATTTTGTTTAAACTATAGCTGCTGTCTACTACAGGATCTATTAAGAAAGACAAAACAGAAAATTCTCGAATTCTTATACTTTCAAAAACAGATTAATAGAATAATTTGGATTGGAAGGAACATTTAAAGGTCATTTAGTACGACCTCCCTTCAATGAGCAGGGACATCTCATCAGATTGCTCAGAGCCCTGCCCAATCTGACCTTGAATGTTTCCAGAGTTAGGGCACCCACAATCACTCTGGGCAACCTGTTACAGTGTTTCGCCATCCCCATTGCAAAAAAAGAAAAAAAAATTCTTCCTTATATCTAGTCCAGTTTTTCTTTCTTCTATTTTAAAGCCATTACCCTTTGTCCTTTCACAACAGACTCTCTTTAAAAATCTGTCCCCTTCTTTCTTGTAAGTTCCCTATTAAGCATTGAAAGGCTTCTATAAGGTGTCCCCAGAGCCTTCTCTTCTACAGGCTGAACAGCCCAAACTCTCCCAACCTGTCATCACAGGAGAGGTGCTCCAGTCCTCTGATCATTTTCATGGCCTTCCTCTGGACTTGCTTCAACAGGTCCATCCCTGTGTTTCCTGTGCTGAGGACTCCAGAGCTGGATAGATTATGCCAGGTAGGGTCTCATGAGAGTGAAGAGCAGAATCACCTCCCTCAACCTGCTGGCCACATAGAGATAGAAAAAAAACATTATTATGCCTATTAGAAAAATCAATAACAAAAAGAGATTACTGACTTTTCCGTTGAGCAGTGCTAGAACCCCTCTACTTGAAAGCAGGAAATTTGACATTTTCCAGTTATTATTCTTACATTGTGTACATGTTTTACTGCTCTTATAAAATTCAAAAAAAATATTGGTCAAATGAAAAGGTGATAAAATGAGTTTGCTGAAGCCTTCTTAGACTATCACATCAAAAATCTCCAAAGACCGCAATGAGATGAACTGGATTTTCTCCAGCTATTCCCTGATGCTTCAAGGTATACATAACATACAAACATTGAAAATAAGAGAAGTAAAATGTATTTACTTGCACCTTTCAGTATCTTCCAAATCCAAGAAGCAAAAGAAGCCAGTATTGAAATAAAGTATCCAGTACACAGTCTGAATGAGGATCTGGCGTAGGCGATCAAGCATAGGAAGATGGGAGAGAACGCTTGGAAAATTAACCTGAGAAGTAACAGAAACATTGAATAAGTGTTATCGTTTACTTTGGCTGAACGCCAGGTGTCCACCGAGCCTGAGCAGACCCTCCCACCCCCCAAAAAGGGGAGATGAAAGAAAAAAAAAACGTGAAAAACGTGGGCTTACCAAGGAAGAAAGTTTATATTTACACAGAGGGAAAAAAAAAAAAAGAAGAGACTAATAACGCTACAGACACACTGGCAAAGGAAACCAACAGTAAAAAATTCTACCTCCCTCACGGAATGCCATCTTGGACAGACATAGCTGCCTACGGGGCCATACCAGAAGAAAGAAGAAGGGTCGAGCTAATTCTCCCTTCCTTCTTATAGTCAGACTGACGTAACATAGTATGGAATATCCTGTTTCTCCCAGAGAGAGGAAGTGTTATTTTACTACACAAACCCATTACAATCTGAAAATAACAATTGAAAGATGCATGTTGAAAAAGGAAACAAGAGGTCACTGGGCACCAGATTGGTGGTAGGAACACCACAGATTTTTGAGAAACCAACATGCTAGTTCTTTCCCATAATGTCCTTCAGACAGTCCAGACATGTTAAGCAAAGGTCTTATTATGTGAAGACCTCTGGTTTTGTGTTCTTCCTAGCGCTTTTTAAATTTTTATCATGTAATATGTTCCACTGTTCTGTTGGCAGGTAATCTCATTTAAAAACTGACACTTTTTTTTCTCATCAGTTAAAATATCACCATGCCATTTTGAATAATTTTCTTATTAAATACTTAAACATTTTTATTGCACATTTGCAGTACTGTCTCACATCTGAAAAATAAAAATGGTGTAATAAAATATTTCAGAAAGAGCACATGAGTTTTGAGATTTCAAACCTTGTGGAATTTCAGAAGTCTTTTCTCCTCGCTTCCTATCTATATGATACTCTTCATATTTTGGATTGGGAAGATCTGGAAAAAAACACTGATCTGTTAGATTACTTGTTTAATGTTTCAACTAGCATCAGAAGCAGCCTGCTGTTGAAATTCCATAGTATATTCTGACTGTTTTACATGGCTGGCTAGTACTGAACTTTACTAAATTATGAGCTTTTCTGAGACAGGAAGCTTGGAGGAAGATATGAATATGTTGTGAATCCCGGTTTAAAATATTTTATTAAAAATAAAAATTATATTATTATTATTTTATAAATTCATATTAGAGCTACTTTTGCTAATACCTTTGGTGGTGATTCTTTGAGGGATCCTAAACCATTCACTTACAATAGAATATAATGGCAAGATTTATCTCACCTAACGTCAGCCACTTAAAAATTAAGAATCTTGTCTGCTCTTTCGTTAGTTAATAGCAGGGAAGAAGCATTTTTCCAAAGCAAATTATTCAATACAAAGCCCATCATTCACTCTATTCTAAAATTGCATGAATCATTGCTTGGATGTGAATTGAACATTTCCCTCTCCATTGCAACGAGAATCAGCATAGAGTATATTAGCATAAGGTAAAATATTCATTAGGAAAAGCACATCTAACACTAGCTGTGCTAACTGCTTCCACAGAAATTTACATTTTGAAAGATGCTATTTTGCTGATTAAAATACAACAAAATCAAACCTCTTACAGTAGCAGTAAAAGTGTCAATGTCAATTACATTGTACACACTACACAGAAAACTCTTGAAATGCGTTAATGAGAAAGAAACAGAAGTCACTGCTCTTAACTGCCAATTTAGGATTATGGGTTTTGGTAAAAACTGGATGACATAATTCAACAGAAACTTCAAACTTTACATTAGGTAGAGCTAGGTGCTTTTTCTATAGAAGTTATGTTTTAGTTGTAATAGTTTTTCCAGAGGGTGACAGGGTCAAATCACATTCCTTTATTCTTAACTATATGTACATGAAAAACAAGCACTGCAGATGTTATGTTTCCTAAAGGAAATATAGTTTGGTTTGGTGGGGTATTTTTAATTCTTATTTTTGATCATTATTAATGATACATTGACTCAAGCCATTCCATCCGTAACACATGAATGAGTTCTCTTATTGAGAGAGATAAAGGAATTTGAACAACACTTCAAATATTCCTTTTTTTCACTATACACATTATTTTTAAACTGTAATTGTTACGTTTGTTTTGCAAATAAAGTTATTTACAATTTTCTAGCTGATCATAATCAGAACCCTTTTGGGGCAAGGCAGCGGGGTCACCAGGGTATGATCAAGATGTTAAATGTTTGCTTACCTAGAGATCCCACAATAATAATAAAAAAAATAAAATAATAAAATTCATGATAATTTTATTCTATGATGATAGTGTCATGCTATTTTACCATAAATAGGAAAAGCCAATCTACTTCTGAAAACATTCACAGCATAAAATTCTGACTTTAGACTTCATTAAGGCATTCTGTAAGAAGTATCTTATTGTTTGGTTCCTATCTAATTCTTACCTTATCATAAAATCAAAGAATAATTAAGGTTGGAAAAGGCCTCCAAGGTCATCAAGTCTAATCTTTGACCGAACACCACCTCATCAACTAAACCATAGCACTAAATGCCTCATCCAGTTGTTTCTTGAACCCTTCCAGGGATGGTAACTCCACCACTTCCTTGGGAAGTCTGTTCCACTGCTTGAAAACACTTTCAGTGACAAAATTCTTCCTGATGTCCAACCTGAACCTCCCCTGGTGCAGCACGTTGTCTAATTTTGAGTGATTAACTGGAAGTCAATGCATATGATGTTAAGCAGGTGATGCATGTGTCAGTGTGGGTGAGAGGGGAAGGAAGGATGAGGTTGGAACAAAGCACCATGAGCATGTGGGCACTGACAGCAGAACTTTCAAAATTTTCACTAAAAAAAGAAAAAAAAAAATTTTAAAAGGAGTGAGCTTGGCAGTACAGTTGTTAGGTGTATATTTTAATTAATCTTTGTATTATTATATTTCTTTTAAAAAATCATGAATTATATTCTTGTCTATGTTATCTATGATTTTATTACCTAATTTCTATCCAAAGTTAGTTAAGACTTTTTCTTTTTAATTCCTTCTGTGAGTATCCTCCCATAGTGAAATAGTAATTCAAAGCAGAAAAACTCAGAAAAATATCAGTTTCTTAAAGCACATCTCTGCATTTTCAGCCTTTATGCCACCAGAGAGCAGCAAGGAACCCACCTGTGCAGGGATTCCTGGTAAAAATGAGCTGTGAAGGTGTTCAGGGATCTGGCTTCATAGTCTGATGATGTGATAGCCCGTTGACCACAGCTGGGTTGAATTGAGCATTCAGGTGGACTACAACCATCTGGTGATGGGGTTGTCTGGCTCTCAGACAGACCTACCAAAGGGAAATCTCAAGTCCAAGTAACCCCAAATTTGAGGGTTTCATTATATCTTACCGGATTGTTGGCAGAACCAGCTTGGTTTTATGATTCAGCATTTCTGCCTCACAGTCCTTAGTGACACAAGTGCATCTTCCATTTGTCTCGTTAAACTATCAAGGGTTTTTTCTCTTGATTTGTTTTTAACTATTGAATATCAGGTAGGATGAACACAATTGTAGGTATGTGTGGTAACTACTTAATCAAACATGAAAATATCATCTTCACTTACATTTTATAGAACAATATATACAAAAGGAGAATTAATCTATACGGGATTTCCCTGTCTTCCTAGACTTTCCCCCTTTCATGTCGCAGAAAATAAGACCAAGGAACTAAACCTTGTCTCTATCTAAGTTACAGAGAATGCAGTCAAAGCAATTTTAATGTAAATGGTTTCAAAGTATGTCTTTACACATTCCAGTTCATAGCTATCCCACTGGAACACGTGGAGGTCAGTTCTAATTTATGTCAAGCTGCTGCGGTCACAGAGAGATGAAAATAAAACACAGCACTTATCGCTAACAGAAAAGGCTTTTCTTTACCTTTATGGGGAAAAAAAAATAGAAGAAATAGTGATTGCGGGAGGTCTATGCAGTGGGTATTTTTCCTTGATCTAGGATGATCCTCCTTAGCAACCCAATGTCCATCTAAGTATAAAATATGCTTATTAATCTTGAAAATACTTTTCTACCGAAACTCTCTACTAGAGCCCTCTCTAAAATGGCAGATAATATACTTCTTTGAATATTGCTTTCTATAATGCTAGTAACAGAAGACATAATATCCTGTACCCTACACATTAAATTGTACTGTTAATTGTTTCATGACAGAGAAAATATAAGAGTAGCTTACGGAGAGACCAGCTGATATAAAACTTTATGTAAGGTAGAGGATTTTTTTTTAATGAAATTTACTTTTACAAAATTTGACAGTGGTCCAAATTACTTGAGCATCAGAGGACAAGTGAGCATATTAATCCTGTAGAGGGGGTAATGTCCACTCTGCCTTTAGCGTGTAGATTGTCTTCATTCTGCATTACATTTATTATACAAAACTGTCTTATCATCATCTTTATTATCAGCCTGTTTACGGTAGTTGTATGTCTATTCATCATTGTTCAGTATAATTCTCCATTGATTAAAATCACATTGGAAAATTAAAGCCTTTCCTCAAACTTAGACAAAAGTATCTTCAGTTCCTGAAAAGTCTTTTCACCATGGCAGGAGGTTTTAAAAAATAATTCATATTTATGTTCCTTTCAGGCAAAATTTCTTGAGAAATGACATGTACTACGGTATTGGAAACTTTATCTTCCTGTCAAAGCTGATGCAGTAAAGTCAACTGAACAAGATAATAACATATCTCTTGTAAAGGTGGAAGGTGAGTCAGTGCACAGGGGAAGAAAGATGAAAGAAGCTTTCAAACTCAAATTATTTTGGAACAAACAGATATGTGCTAGCCAGTCTTAGCTGGCTGACATGATGAGTGCCAGGTCTAAGAATGTTGGATGTGTAGGAAAAGTTAAATAAGTTGAAACTGAAACACAGAAAAATCCCCCAAAAACATTGAAACTATGTTGCTTTGGTACTAAAAGGAATATTTTCATTTTGAGAATGGTGCTTGATTACTGTTAAGATATATTTTCCATGGGATACGCTTGAAAATAATTTAAAAAGAAATGAGTAAAAGTGATTTTTTTTTACTAGTAAATGGGAAAATCATTAAATACATTGGGGAGATTTAAAAATATCTTAAATAATTAAAACTATCAGTATAGGCATACTACATGTTATATATGTTTTGCAAGTAAAAGTTTGTCTTGGAAAGCTAATATGTAAGTTTAGTAAGCATTCCGAACAAGTGATTTCCTTAATGTTTCCTGACTATTGTGTATAAAATGTAGGGAAAATTGCTGTGGTTAAAGTAGAGCAGTATAGGAAATTGGATGAACTTATTGCACTCTGCTATGCATTTTCTTAAGCAAGAATATACTTCTCCAGTGACCTCATTACTCAAAGCTGTGAGTAGGTCGGTCTCTGAGAATTTACCCCAGAAGTCTAGAGTTGATTTTTAATTTCTTTCTCCTGTGTGTTAATCTCCACTAAACAGAAGTCTCTTCAGAAGTTGAGGATCTACTCTACCCATTCAGATAAACCTGCTGTTAATTTTCCCAAATGTGACCTTGAACTCATTCAAGGGAACAATTCATTCAAAACAGCACCTTTGATTTTTAAATAATCAAGAGATAAGTTCCATATAAGTTCTTATAACTTATATGGATAATAAAAAGCACCGTTCTTCAGTCAACAGGACAAATTTACCTTTGCAAAAACTAACGAACAAAATGAAATATCAACTGCTAGTATTAGATGTCTATAAAATGTATTTGTTGCAGTTAAAGCAAACAGCTGTATGATACTTACACATGAGGAAATATATAATAAATGCTGTCGTGATTAATTCGTTCTTCTACAGTCATTTGAAAGACAAAATTTCATATGTGTGTGATTATTTTCTCTCTCCTCAGCAATTGTGTCTTTTGCTATGATGGTAGTTTTTATGTTTTGTGTTTCTAAGAGTTTTTTGGTGGTTTGGGTTAGGCTTTTTTTTGCCCGTTTCTCTCCTGATCTATGGTGTAGGAGAAATCATTAGAGTTTTGTTAATTTTTTCCTCTGCTTGTGAATAATTTTATAAAAATGCTGTTCTTCTATCTGAAGCTGCAGAGGTCCCCTTGTTGCTTGTAATGCAAAGTGAAATCTGACAGTCTTTTTCAAAGCAGCTAATCCAAACCATCTCAAGTGACACAGACCAGAGGGGAATCCTGGAAAAACAGAAGCCAGGATAATTCCAGATGAAACAGTATGGCAGGGACAAACTGTTCAGAGTTAGGCGTCTTCATAGGGGAGCTAATCAGGAAAAAGTAGGAATTGGTTTATGAGGCAGAAGATACGATAAAAAAAATACAGATTCGGTACACTTTCTATACATCTTCTGTGCAGTCATGTTTTGGAAAGAAAATGGTGAGCCATAACCTTTGGATTCCAAAAGTCACTAAAGTTGTATTGCCTTTGATCTATGTAGAGAAAATTATATTTGTATGGTTTGTGCGAAAACTAACACTTTATTTTCTCTGAGTGGAAAAAGGAAAGTATATTGCAAAGTTGAGGAAGCATTATTTTTTTCTTCTTTCATAAGTTCTCCCTATGTCTTTGTATGGTGTTTTACAAAGTAGGTGGAGTATTAGACATCTGTGAAAATCTGCAGGTGATAAAGGTTCAAAGAGTTTCTCTGGATATGTTACTTTATTCTTATTCAAGTGCTAGGAAAAAAAATGAAAACTGACATTTTCTCACTGTCTTGTTTTTAGATCTCTACAGTGAATGGGAACAGAAGATGGCATAGGTTCTCAGAAAAAATTAAAACAAGGACTATATCTGTTCATAAATTTGATGACGTGGAATTCGAACTACACGTAATGTTGTGATAGATGAACACCTTGAAGAACATTTTGTTTGCTTATTTGAAAGAAACATTTTGGAAGCAGATTTTATATCCTTCTCTTTAATGTCTCTGTCTATCTATACCTACATATTTATATTTAATTCTTTGCATCTGTATAGGGTCAAGACTTATTTAACATTCAAGACTTTCCCTGTATTATTTGGCTGTTCTCATCTTTAAACAGGCTTATCTGAAAATATGATATTCTAGAAAATTCTAGGGCAATATACAAGGGCAAAATTGCCATTTTTTCTTAAATATGTGGATAATTTGGATTATTATTTGAATTAATCCACCAAGTTTCCCTATTCAAAGGACTCAGTGAGATGTGAAAGACATGATTTTCCTTGGTCTATCTGATGCTGAAGAAAAGCTTGAATTTCTCTCTGCCGCATCTCATTTGAGATTCCCAGCTGCTAGATAAGTTAATGTTACTCTTCAGTTTTACTGAAGAATTTGGATCTCAGGGGGAAATTTTGGTGCCAGAACCTAACTTTTTTTAAGCAAATGGTCAGTTCAAAGCTCCTAAGAACTCTTGTTTCTAGCACAGCACTTTGTTTATTTTATTTTATTTTGAAACCTTATACTGGAGTAGTGGACCTATTTAATAATGATAATTACATAATTTGGTCTTTGAATTAGATATATGTTCCCATTTCAACGTGACTGCTCTTTTCCACATTTTTATTTCCTTCTGCAAGGGAGGGTATGGCTGGTCATTTAGATGATATGGTTTTTGTCATCTCTTGGATCAGTGACCTAATCATAGGATTTCATTTTAAAGAGGACTCACAGGTCTACTAATGCCAACAATAAGATGACCTGGTAATATTCAGAGTTCAAAGTTTAATCACAGTAGATCAATCATCACGAAGTTCAAAGAGCATTATTAAGCAAGCTGCATATTCTAGGTCTTGAGGCAATATAGAATTAATTGTCAGGAAAACAGTGGAAAAGGAAAGCACTTTAATCTTCTTGTCCTCAGTGTGACACATGTCAAGTTTTGAAATATGCAACATGATGTCATAGCTGCAGAAAGAGAGTCCAATTTAGCCAAGGAGAAGGTGCAAAGTGACCTGGTAGAGCTTTTTTATTATTAATATTATTTTGAAGTTAATAAACCAATTGATATTTAAAGGTGTAGTATCCAAATTTTGTTTCCAATTCTTTGCTACAAACTCTGAAGACATTTACTGATACTAATTCTTTTTTTTTTTGCCTCATGGTGAGATAATTGAGTATTTTAGAATATTAGTTCTCTTTGAAAGTTCATAATAATGAGTTCATATCAAGGAGTTAAGACTGAATTCATCTCAGTATTAAAAAAGAAACTATGGTATTTCTTACAATGGAGCACATCTCCAACACCCATGAATCTCCAGATGTGTGTCTAAGCAAACTTTTAAACTGACTGTGCTGTATACATGCATGAAACAAAACTAACTAGTAAAATAGATGAAAGCGTAAAGAATCTTTACTTTGGTAATATAGTGACGTGTCTTTGGAGTCTTGAAAAGGGAAAAATCTTAGAAATAAATGTGATGATGATTTAATCAAACTTTCATTTATTTTTGCTTTGTTTTGTTTTCTTCGTGATATCTGGGATTATCCAATATGTGTCAAATAAGCACTATGGTTTTCTAAGATGAAATTGCTTGAATGACATCCACACAGAATGAGATGGAAATTTCAAATCATACACAGTTGTTTCTATGTCTTATGTAATCATGTATAGAAGCACGTATGATTTTCCAGTTTACTAACAAAGTTTCAGCAGCTCTAATATTATTGACTTTCAAACAATGATGGAGATAGTTCAGAAGAAAGTAATATGAAAAATCAGTGATACAGAACAATTCATAGCTGTGGTGTACTTGAAAAAAACAAAGATTTTATTATTTTAAGAAAAATATAACTAAATCTATTAATTAATCATCATTGGAATTCAGTTGAGTGCCTGCATGAATATTCTATTTTGCAGAAACATATTTGTCACTCTAGTATGTACTAAACCCAGTATAGATGGAAGCTGGGGCAAGCAAAATGTAAAACAATACTTTACTCTTAATACACTAAACATGCTCATTGTTCATGCACATAAAATTCAGTGGTCTTATACTAGTTTTGGTTTCTTAACCAAGAACCTATGTAATCACGGTATGAACACTTTTAGTCATGGAGTAGAATATTTCTAATATCTCACAATAAAGTCAAACCAGACTGGTATAAAACATTTGTGGATTTGGTTTCATCTAGCATATTTGCCTTCACACTAAAATGGTTTTTCATCATGCATTACAACTGAGAAACAAGTTTAAGAAACAAATAAGTCAAGTTGTTGATTACTTCCTTTCTGATGAAATGGGGCATCACACTTTGTATGTATTTTTAGTCCCCTGAGAGTGATTTAAATGAAATGGTTCAAAGTGGTTTATTTTAATTTACTTAGAGGCTAACCATAAGCACTCAGAGGAGAATACTTATTCTCAGGCTCTCAGGAGGTTATAACAAACTGCTGTTAAGTGCTAGCTTCTTAGACTTAGTCTTAAGAGAAAATTACTTAGGTCTGCTGGGTTATGAAGAAGGGTTAACTCGAGGGTGAGAAGTTTATATACAGCCTGGAACAGAGAAGAAGCATTCCTAAATAACAATGGACAAACCATGAAACCCAGTGTGGAAATGATGACTGTTTTGGTTACAATGCTTGACTTCAGGATCAAGAGTTTACCAGGCCTGTTATATGGCTTGAAATTACATGCAATTGTAGAATCATAGAATGATTCAGGCCGGAAGGAACCTTAAAGATCATCTAGTTCCAACCCTCCTGCCATGAGCAAGAACACCTTTTACTAGACCAGATTGCTTAAAGCCACGTCCAACCTGGTCTTGAGCACTTCCAGGGATGGGGCATCCACAGCTTCTCTGGGCAGCCTGTTCCAGTGTCTCACCACGTTCACAGTGAATATTTTCTTCCTAATACCTAATCTAAACCTGCCCACTTTCAGTTTAATGGCATTCCTCCTTATCCTATCACTACATGCCCTTCTATAAAGTTGCTCTCCACCTTCGTTGTAGGCCAGTAAACCCCACCATGTATGTATAAGGTTCCAGCAATAAATAGGACAAAAAATAACTGGCATTTGTTTTAGCAAGAGGGAAACACGCTTCCTGGCTTTTCAATTGGAAGGTCTTTGTAACAAAGCTGTATGCTTCAAAACTGTACATGAGAATTAATAAAGCTTTCAAAGGCTCTGTCTCTGTGAAATCTGTGGGGTGCACAGCATGTTGCGAGGTGATATTTAATCTGATGTTGAGAAGATCTCATAGGTCATGTGTAACCTTATAAATATTGGAGGGTATTCCAGGAACTTGCAATGAACACAATGATATACCCATTGTCAAGTCTGTCCTTTCTTGGAAGTGCATTGGAGGTGCAACATAGACAACAGAAATGAAGCTGGTTTGCATGGAAACTAAACTAGGTTATTGTTATGAAAGTTGTTCTCAAGAACAGCTTGTAATGTCAGTGTAGATGCAGTTAGTCTTCCCCAATATATTATGTAAACCTTTGAGAAGCAGCTACTTTAAATAATAATGGATGATGAATAAGCCGCTGTAGACATAAAAGGCTCTAAAAGACATTTGCACAAGGTCTGTATTATCACTTAAACAGTAAATAAACATTTTTCACAGCACATTGCACTTGAATTACTAAGAATCTTGTATCAACATACTTGTCTAAACAGAAATCAATAGTCAATATTCTTACAGAAATATGTCGTCAGTTATTTACACAATACATTTCATCCATATAGCATGAAACCACAGTTTGATTTGACTTCCCACAATACCATAAATCAAAACAAACAAACACACAAATATACACCCTTAGAGTGAATGAAATATACTTTTGTTACTCAGGATACATATCAAATGGAATGAAAACTGTATTAATTTTAATTAACTCTTAATATTTTTTAGGAGACCAAAAGTATCTTAGGAAAATATTCTTCTGACAATATTTTTTTAAACCCAAACTCTTCATTAATTTCTGAGAACTGATGTACGTAAGTAAGAAATCTTTTCCAGCTGAGTACTCTCCTTAAGCTTATTTAGGCAGAACATATTTGCAATAAAGTTAGAACCTCTTTTCTCTCAAAAAGTATATTTGTAATGTAAAGTTAATGTAAAGCTAACTCTAAACTAATAGTGTGTCTGTAGAAAGTACTTTAAATGACATTCTACACTGTATCTGTTGTTTGAAAGTGGTTGCTTGAATTATGGCTCATTTCTGCAGCATAGAAGCTTGTAAAAATGTACAAGAAGACCCAGACTCAAACCTGGTTTTGTTTTTTACTCTGATCTTATCATTAATTATGGTAGTTTGAAATTTCAGTAGGGCACTCACAGACCATTTTAGAGAGTGTTTTAAATGCTGTAATTAAATTGTAGGAGCACTATTTGCAAAAATAAAAATCTTAATGGAAAAAAAATCTTGCTATAACTATTTGGCCAACTGCCTTCTTGTTTTACCTCCCATTTTCACAGCTCTGACATGTAGCAGTGCATATTTTAACATAAAATAGCAAGTCTGAAACTCTGACATGCTGTATATTTATTCTTGTGTGAAGTAAAACTTTTTTTAAATAGTACAGATGATTATATCTATTTTTTCAAATGAAGTGTTTCTTTTAAAGTATAAGGTTTATTTTCACACTTCTGATTGCCAGGGAAGCAGGAAACAGAGAGCTGTACATCAGACATTTAAATCCAGACATTATGCAATCATGATAACAAGGATTAATAAAGATTAATTTAGCTCCCACTTAAAATCTCTGGTGTTTCAGAAATACAACTGTCTAGCTTGTAAAAGGGGAATAATTATAATTTCCTTTTCAAATGTGCCTCTTTGTTGCATAGTCGACAGTTGCCCATGATTTGAAGATTGTGTCAAACTATTCTCTAGTTAAAAACTTGTTAAAAAAAACACACACACAAAACTCCCCCACCAACGAATACCTTGAATGTCTCATTGCTATTTCTTAGGAGGGTGGAACAGGTTTTATTTACCTATAGTGTAAAAAAATTCACTTTCTTCATTGATCAAAACTATAAATGATAAAGACATCATTTCCAGTGATCTTAATTTTAAGTGTTCAGTCCTTTTAAAAAAGATATCTATTGATGAATGTAATAATTGTGTTCTATTAAAACCACTCTGAAAAGTAGGATCTCTGTATAACTGAATACTCTGTGAGAATGTAACAAGTGGCCACAGAAATAACATCACAAGACCTATGCATGCTTGCAAATGGGAACAAAATCTTTCAACTTAAATTCTTCTGCATTTTATCTTTCAACATAATTTCTTCAGATTAAATACTATTATCTATTTTGCATTTAGAAACTATTAACATAGTATGTACCTTCTCCAGACAAGGACAATACTAGTAAATTTCCTTTTTATTCAAAGCAATTTTTCAGAGATGGCCATGTTTCTTTTGAGAACAAGAATGAACAGCTGCTGGGATTTGAGGCTGATAATGTAAAAAATGTAAAAGAAAAAAAAACTAAGAAAAGGAAAAAGAAAGAAAATATCAGGAACACCAAAACAATGTATCAATAAACAAATTTACAAATTAAAAAACAAACAAACAAACATGGAAACCAAAATAAAACTCTACTCCGCAAAAGAAAAATGTGTATAAATGGTAGCAAGAGAGTTAGAGCCAGGAGGAGCATGAACTACAGAAGAAATGAAGAGACAGGATTATAACGTAAAAGAACAGAAGACATAAGACTAGAAACTCACATCCACATCAAGAAGAGTCAAATCTGCATTAGTAAAACCTGCTTGCTAGGAAAAATTTGCAAATTGATCCTAGAGCTGATTCAGGAAATTGAAGTTTCCACTGTCTGCCAGGAACAAGTTGATGGCCTTTGTGAAGGTACATCTAAGGTTGAAATGGATATAACAGCAGGGAAAATGCTACTGAACTGCATTGTCAGTGGGATAACTGGCACTGTAAGATCAAAAGTGTGAGTACACCCAGCTGTAGAAATGGAACCTCAGCAGACTTCCTAGGAACACAGAAGAGATTTTAATGATTAGAAGCCAGACTATATTGCAGCTATGAGAGCAGTTTAGGGATATGCACAAACTAAAAAAAAAAAAAAAAAAAAAAAAAAATTCTTTTTTCCAGAGTGAGCTCAGTCTATGTTCCAGGGAAATATCTTCCTGGACTGAAGGTTGAAATGAAGAGCCTTACACTAAGGTATGGCAGAAATCAGGTGAGAAAGGCATTGATGAAGATTTTTGAGGATTCTAAGTTATTGTACTGGTTCTGGATGGGGTAGAGCTAATATTCTTTGCAGTGGTTGGTATGGGGCTATGTTTTGGATTTCACATTATCAACACAGGGTTGATAATATAGAGATCTTTTTGTTACTTCTGAGAGTGCTTACGCAGAGCCAAGACCTTTTCTGCTTTTCATACTGCCATGATGGCAAGGAGGCTGAGGATGCATGGGAGGTTGGGAGGAGACACATCTGGGACAGGTGACATAAACTGACTAAAGTGGTATTCCAAACCACATGACATCACACTCAGTATAAAAAGTGGGGAGAAGAAGAAGGAAGTTGAGGGACTTTTGGAGTGATGACTTTTGTCTTCCCCAGTCACCGGAGACAGCCGAACACCTGCCTGCCCATGGAAAGCAGTGAATTAATTCCTTGTTTTGCTTTGCTTATGTGCACAACTTTTGCTTTCCCTATTAAACTGTCTTTATCTCAACCCACAAGTTTCCTGTCCTTTACCCTTCTGATTCTCTTCCTGATCCTACTGGTGGGGGAGTGAGTGACTGGTTACATGGGACTTGGTGGCTGGCTGGGGTTAAACCACAACAGTCGTCTATAAGGAGTGGATTACACTAACAATCTGGATTATATCAGTTAACAAAATGTGTTGAAATGTAACAGACCACAGTGAAAGGACTACTCACAAGAATTTTTGTTATAAGCTTAGGAAAAAGAAATTGCATGTGGTAGTTGTCACAGGATGACTATGATATGCAGCTGAAAATTAATGTGATTCTAAAATATATGATCTGAGTGGGATCTTATAATAATATTAGTGAGACCCTAAAACTCAGAGTCTTGAGGAAGAACTATGCCCATCTTTTTCCTGAAATGAGCAAACTAAAAACATCTGTTTCTGAAATTCATTTGTACGAAAATAAAAATCTAATGGAAGACAAACTTGATGCATATGACTTAATATTAGATCCAAAAATGAATGTGTCTACACTTATGAGGACCCTTCGGAGTCCTTTGTCTTACTCCATCTTTCCTGTCAAACAATTTTCAGTATATTCCTGGATTAGATTCCAGACAATATACCTATGAAATTTCTTGTTCCTCTCCCATCTTCACCTTCAAGATTCTCATGAAAGAATTTACAGTTTAAAATGTCTGAATTAATTGTAATAAAGAAAGAAATATATTTATGTTACATAGCACCGTGATGACAAATGATTGAACTTGTTGATGCATGTAGTTCCTCCCAGTTTCTCTGTTCTAGTTTCATCTCCTTTCTCAAAACCCAGTGAATTAAGTGGATGACATTCATCTGATCCTGTAGTCATGAACTCTTCTGCTCAGCTGGTGCTGGGTAGCAAAGGGTGAGATAGACTTTAAATTAGTATTATTGTTGTCTCTACTGTATTATGCCTTAAGGAGAGATGTTCTCAACAGAAATTGTGTGTGGAGGAGCCAGACACTAGTTGAGGCTAGCTGACCTAGAATATAAGATGTGTCAAGATTCTGGTAAGGAATGAATACCCTAGACTTTATTTTGTATGTGGGTAATATTAGAGGAAATAAATAGATGTGATTAAGTCAATCAGGAGTCTTGTATGGCTGTGACATCCTACAGAATACTAACTCGTACTCATTTATTATATTTTTTATTTGTTTCGTAGTTTGTCTGCAGTTTTGTCTAAGTACTTGATTGTTCACTTGCTAACTATTAGATATTACTATTCTGGTTCTAGAGATAACATTGTTTTTATAGTAAATGACAAATTCTGTGAATGTGTGAGGTTTAAGCCAAAAAAAACAATGAAAAATACCCTGAGTCTGATCTAGTAAAAATATTTTGTTATTATTTCTGTTTCTGTTCTGCAAAAAGACTGAAAACTTGGTTAATTTAACTGAGTTCAAAGAATGTGAATATTTCACTTTGCTTTTTAAATTATATTAAATTAATGTGAAATGACATAAATTTGTATGTGTGTGCATATATATATACACACATATGGATAAATCTAGTACTTTATATAAGAAAAGCATGTTTTTTTCTTTTTTTCCTGACTGCCTGTCAGCTGTTGCTCCAAATGCCATAGGTCTCCTGTACTTCCTGTGTCGCATCTGACAGCCCCATGTGAGCACCCCAGAGGGACACGTTAAATGCCACTAGAAGTATATGGCTAGTCATATCAAGTGGACTGTCATTGTCTTCAGTTAACTGAGCTTCTTTTTTAACTTTGATGACACCTTTGGCCTCACTTTTATCTGCCAGAAAGCAGCTTTTCAAAACTGGATGGATTTTTGTTCTTGTTTGTTTTTGTTATCATGTAAGAGATATTTAGGTTGTTTTCTCTTACTTTTATCCAGTCTGTCCTGAAATCCCAGACTCTGGGAAGTAATAGGTTTTTAGGACCAAAGACTCACCAGTATTTTCATTTTGGCTCATGTTGGAAAGAAAAATTACTCTAGATGAAGAGCTGTACATCATTCACAAGTAATACACTTTTTAAGTCACATAAATTTTAACTTGATATTCTTTATAACTAAGAACTAGTTATGATTATCATAATTACCATTGCAATTACCCAGAATGTAAAAAGCTCAGCTAAGAGAGCTGCTTAATAGTCACTGTGTTAGCTACAACAAAAATCAGCACGTTATATACTTAAACACAAAGTTCTGGAAGTACTTCTGATGATGAGGGTAGCTCAGTAATCACTATCTGGGAAGTGACTGCTGGGTGACATTATTTTCAGAATAATCACCTTCCAGGCATTATGTTTCTCTTATTATTATTTTTATAACACTCTAAAGGTGGTCAGTAATTTGCAGTAACTATGAAAACAAACTCACTGTATGGAAGATCTGGCAATTAAGTATATCAAATGAAGATAAAGGGAGGAGAACTACATGTGACTGAAAACAATTGAGCATATATATATACCCATTTAAAGACCATATATGCATAGACATCTACAAATTGTTTTATTGCATCATATCAAGATTGATTTCAGTATTTGGCCCTCTGTATGCTGGGTGTCATTTCTTATAATCTGTTCTTCCTTTCATGCTCTTATTTTTTTTAGGAATGCAGTTTTCTAGGGCTTCAAGATAAAATAATATTTAAACAAAACCAAAGAAATTTCATTTTTATTGAAGAGAAAGGGCAGAGAAATTTCATCCTTTTATTGTCAACTAGTAAAAAAATTGAATGTCTTACAAAATTTTACCTTTGCCATTCATAGACATACCTTCAGTATATCTAGAACAAACCTCTAGATATTTTAGAAGGAAAAATAATGGGAAAAAGTAATCAAACTTTATACATATTCCTGAGTCAGAAAAATGTGTTTTTATCTTTAGAATATTAAGGACAAAAGCTTTTCAGTGGTAATGTTCAGTTATCACAGGGCAGAGTAAATATTTTTTCTTCAGTAAGCTTATACTTTCAAGTACAAAAAGGTGTGAATCAAAACACTAGATTTAATAGCCTAAACTCTGAGGTATACAAAATCTGACTTTTGAAGCTTGATTGCGCCTCTATAACTAATATAACAAAGTTACATGCAGAGTTTCTTAGGTTTTGGAATGCATTCTATTTTCCTTTTTCACTTTTCTTCTGATTTTCTGTAGGTCATTTCTCTCTCTTTTGATCTGTGATGTATTTGCTCAGGTGTTTCCCATTTTTATGGCAGTGTCAATTAACTCCCTTAAATTTGCCCCTGTTGCTCTCAAAATGTCTTGATGTTCCCTTTGAAGCGTTCCCCTCCATTATCCAACATTTTCAGCATCAGAGACTGACCTCTGTGAGAGGAAAGTTTGCTGCCAATAAGCCCTGCTCTGTTAGTAGATGTGTGTTTAGATGAAAGAAATGAATATGTGAAATGAACCTAGAAAGCAGCACTAGCGCAGTCTAACTACTGTAGTCAAGAGTCACAAATAACTCAAATCCACACTTACCCTTCCAGTGCTCAGGAGTCTTTGGGTGTGGTGTTCAGTTTCCAATGTAGTAATTAAATATAGTATTATGAACATTTAACATTACTTTCCTTGTATGTTTTTGAGTGAAGAAAGAGGGGTGAGGAAATAAAGAAGATTGAATATTTTAAAGACTTAAAAATCCCCTGTTCAAGCTCTGTAAAAGAAAATAGTAAGGAGAAACAAGCAAAACTCAGTCATCTTGAACAAAAGAAGTTAAGAGATATATGACTCATTTAGGATTGGCTCGATTATTTTTTTAACCTAGCTGTAGAAACATAGAGTTGCAGAACTGGCATAAAGTTGAGTGCAGTTGCGTCTGGTCTGACTTTTTCCTCCTGAAATGACCAATGTCTTACTCTCTAGTAAATTTTACAGATTTCTCTTCTGCCTCAGTTTCTCTAACATGACATTTTTTCTTCTGAAATACCCTGATGATGAACTATTTACAAATGTTGGGTTATACATGATTGATTTTGGAGTATTGCTTATATAAAACACGACATTTAAATGAGATCTTCAGCTCATTTTAAACAAAAAAAATAATATTCCTTTCTTATCCTACTTTACACTGTGAAGCCAAAACAGATACATAGATTGCATCTACTATTACACTTCTTAAGACGTAAGACATTAAAACTCTCTATGGTACACAGCTCTAAACATGGTACATATAAAGTGGCACACTTTAGATTTTATTACTGAGGGGAACAGAAGTCATGTTGTTAAACAGAAAAATTCAGAACAAAGCTTCTCTCTTTTAGTTTTTATTGCTCTCCAACATACTTGTTGCATGCTCTTAACTATATCACTCATGCTAAAAACTAGGTTAGTAGCTTCTTGATACTTGATTGATAGTTTTGATTCCTAACCCCCTCCTCTTCGTCCTTGCTCTTTACTACAAGGTATTGCCACATATCATGCATCAATCACATTTTAGAGCTGCCTTAGCCTTGGAGAACACTTGTTACAACATCAACCTGAGTGATCGCAGTACAGGCTTGCAGAAGGCACTAGTCAAAGCACAGGTGTATGCAGTGGAATTTCTGGGAAAGGAATAAGGGCAGAAGAAAATAGCGAAAAGGAAGCAGAACCTTCCTCTCTTGTTAGCTGTTAGAAGTTGAGGGTTTGCCATCATTACCTAGCTTCATTCTTAGGGAAGATTTTTGGAGCTGTTTATTTGCCACTGATTTAGAGATGGAGTATCTACACCATGACAAAGCACTAAAGGGAGGACAAATCTACTACCTATTTCAAAATTAATGAAATATGATTAATGTGGAGATAAATAGAACAGAAAAGAGTAAAAGTTACCTGTTGGATAAAATAGTGGAGTATGATTCCTTTTTCCAGAATTGTTTCTGATTCTTCACCCAACAACTAAGTTTAGTACAGAGCCAGACTGAGAAGTATTCAGTAAATTCTGTGAGGGAAATTGTGAAATTCTAAAACGCATTCCCCACCTAACGGGGATTAAATCCAGCATGAAGATGGAACTGCTGATGTTTAAGTCATTAATGAACTTCAGAATTGTCATTTTGTGCTCCCAGTTCTTGTCCACTCTCATTACAAAATTTTTACAATACACTTGCATTCTCTGTATTATCACTACTATTTACATTCATTTTTACAGATTAAATATATCCCTTTATTAGAAAAATCTACGTCTGTATTTATCTATATGTAAAACTATTCTCTCTCACTGAATATTTCAAGAAACTTCAATAATTACTACAAGTGAATCACCTAAGTACGCCAGAAAATATGTGTAAAATATATTTTTATCTTCTTGAAAGACAAGGTAGAATTTCTGGGCTTGCTTGCCAATTTGTTTACTATTTAATATATCTAAATATAGCAAATCCATAGACTGTCTATAACAGTTTATGTAATTTATCTCGGCTTCATATTTCATTTTGTATGGTGGGTAAAGATATTTTCTGTTTGCTTTTAGAGAAGAAACTTTTATGATCACTTTGCTGCTTGTTTTCTTCCTTCCTTCTCTGTCCCAATATTGAATCTTTAGTAAGATTTCCCTTCCCAAACCTTCCCTTCCCAATCCTTCCCAAACCTTCCCAAACCTGCCCTTCCCAAACATTCCCAAACCTTCCCTTCCCAAACCTTCCCAAACCTTCCCTTCCCAAACCTTCCCTTCCCAAACCTTCCCAAACCTTCCCCTCCCAAACCTTTCCAAACCTTCCCTTCCAAATTTGACAAAAATACAAAAAGTTTTTGGCTTTTTTTGAAAAAAGCTTGAGCTTGAGACTGTCTCTAACCTTAAATTTTCTGTAATGCACAACTAAACAAATAATTTTATATATTTAAGTATCAATACATCTCTGTTCATAAGACAATATTGCAATTGCAAATCTTACATCATCATGTTCCATCATCTCTATCTAGGCTGACTGAGGTCAATGTTATATGTAATGTCCTCAGATATGTGTTGTTACTGTTCATCTTCTCAGTCTTTCTTTCAGCTTTCAATTACATTTATTGGATTGTGTGATTCAGAACACAGCAAGGGAAGTACACCACCACAGCACTCACAACAGGTAGAAAATTAGTGTCTCAAGCTGTGTCTGTGGTGTCCTTCCAGATTTCTGTCCTTACTAATTATCTTTTCAGAGGACTGTGTTGCCAAAAGAAAGTTTCCATCGTAGATTGTAGAGGAATCTGACTTCTGAAATACAATCAGTGAATAATAAATGTTTAGGGGAATAGCTTTCTTTACACTTGACTAATCTTGTTTAAACCTCCAAAGTACTGGAATCTCAAAAGTTTTGTAAGATCATTTATGTTAATGTATGGAAGAATCTTTTATTTCGGAGAGTAAGTTAATACTGTTAAATGCTTCATGCACCTCCTTCTGAATACTTAGTTTATCTTTAGTGTAATTTATGTATCACAGAGTCTCTGGTGTGTGTTTAGAAGAGTCTGGATTAAAACAACACAGATAAATACCAATGCCTTTAGACTAGGTATGCAAGTTATACGTCTCTAAAAAAAGTGAAAAAAAGATTTGCATTTGGGATCTTTCCACAGACCAGGACAACTGAGGTGCGATGGAGGCTTGCTGCTCATCATCCTCTGTTCTGTCTAGCCTGAGGATGTGGCTGCCATACTTTACTGTTAAACTGTTTCTCCACACTGGAGAGACATAAGGTCCCTTCTTCTCCTTGTACTCTAAATGAATTCCAATGTCAAGATCTAGATTTCTGAGTCTACCTAAATATTTACATGTCATTAGGAGGAAGGTTTCTTTTCGGGGACTTCAATAGACTTATGTTTTAGAGAAAACACTCTATGTAAATTGGTCACCTAGCAAAGACATGACTTGTTTAACATTTTAGAGGTTGGAGTAATTTTAGATGTCACTCAGATTCTCAGGTATGCTTTTTTTTCCATCTCCTGGAACACGTTCATAATGTACTGCGACAATAATTAATATTTATAGAAAATCATATAATATTTTGGGTTAGAAGGGATCTTTAACACCATCTATTTCAGCACCACCACATCCTCACCCTACTGATCCTTCTCGCTGGCAAACAGCTGGTAGAACTGATATAAATAGAATATCAGGATAGCCTATTTTTCATAGGATAGTGTAAGAAAAAAAATTAGAAATAACTTCTGTACAAAAAAATCTAACTTGGAGAACAGACTGCTAATACTTTTTAAGTCAAGATACTGAGAAAATTATCTTATTTGACATTGTTTCTCAATTTTGCCTTAAAATAAGTAATGCTATTTTACAATAATTTGTACTGCATTATTTCTTTTCATTTTTTTGAACTTCAGACTTCAAAGGTAAATGGTATTCATTAAATGGGCATACATTATTCTGCCCGAGTAACAGTGACAGAATTATACAGAATGTATTTCGTTTTGATGTACAGCTATAACATACATCACTTTCTGAGAAGGATAAGGCCACCTGTCATAAAGGTGTATTTGCTCTCCAAAAATTGATACGTAACTATTGCAAATTGTGAATTACTTAAAAACTTAAGATATGTAATAGAGCTGTTGACCTTTACTTTGGTAGAAGTAATACAGGTAACATCGACAATGTGTTTGTTATTTTCCCAAAGTATATGTAACATTTCTACTGAAAAATCACAGACATAAACTTTTGGCAAGTTGATGATACTTTTTTTTTTCAGTTTAGACTTTATATGTAGTGTACGTTTAGAATAAGCATATCTCATCATGGTGTTATTTGTATCTTGTTTTTCACAGGCTGTCAGAGACTGAAATAGTTAATGATTTATGCCTTCTAGGAGACTTGCGGGCTTTTGACTTGCATGATACCTCTGATGAGCAGTCGGGCCCCTCTCTCCCTCCAGTGCTGAAGGTGTGAAGCCCTGAAAAGGCAAGAGCTGAGCTTGCAGGCTTTTGACTGCCAATACATCTGACGAGCAATCAGGCCCCTCCCTCCCTCTGCTAATCTTGAAAGGCGGGAACCAGGCGAGACACAAAAGACAAAACACACAGACCTAGGAGATGTTGGAGGCTCGAGGCATGGCCCGTGACACATGGATATAACTCATAACTTCTTGGAATATGGGGGCTTCCCTCCTTCACCCCCAGCAGATCAAGGCCACCACTTCAACTGACAGACATGGAAACATCTCTGGACCCCGTGGGCGGTGACTATATACATCTGTCCACTCTCAGCTTTTCTTTCTCTTACTCTCCCTTGCTCTTATCCTGCCTTTCTCTCCCCTATGCATTTTCTTTCCCCCCCCAAAGGTTATCTCTGTGTCGCATTGTTGTATGACAGCACCCAAACTGCTAGCATGCCTGTTGATACAGAATTGTTAAAATAAACCTTGCCAGTATGTTTTCAGACACCGATTATTTAGTGTCGTTTTACTTTAATCCACCCCAAGGGAATTATTGATAAAAACCTGAGTTACCCCCTCTCCCCTTTTCCTGGGGCGGGTCATAACACAGGCCAATTGGGTTTATTACTCAGAGACAGTGTGTAAGACAGCAGATCAATATTGTAAATGCAGGAGGGGTCCACATATGCAGGGGTTCTTTTTAATTATTTTGGGTTTTTAAAGTTAAACAGAGTAGATTTGAGCCAGATAACACAATAAACATGTAAGTTGGAAGATGTAAATAATATTTACTTTCTTTTTCATAAAAAAAGAGATAATAAAAGTATTAAAAGACAAATTTAAATTTTATAAAAGGAGAGAATTGTTTAGCCTTAGTTATTTTCTAACTCAAGTCAGCATTGAGTTTAGAATAAGATTAAGAGAAAATAGTGAAACTTGTACAGAAAATAACATCTTCCATACTCTACTTAAGACTTAAAACTCTAGAAGGAACTCCCCTGTTTCAGGGGCTGAAGTAATTCCATTTTGGAGCTAGTAAGAAATTTCCTGTAAATATCATGTTCTCCGTATTTGTTACCTGTGGGTTTTCTTTTGTTTTTACTATGAATACAGACTAGGAAATTAATGTCATATTAAAAGGACCTCTGTTTTAATCCTCTGTATGATCAACGATCATAAAACCTTTTTTTCTGTACAACTGAAATAAGGAAATTCTACTATAAGTTTTATTAAAAGTCAGACAGAATTTAAAATAAGCATATAGAAAATTTAGAACTACCTCCTAGAGGCAGGTGATCCTATATTCAGGTATCCCTTAGGTATTATCACATTGTTCTATGTTTTTAATACTGACTAATTCAAATCAAATTTGATTCATTAGGTACAACACAAAAACCTCCAATGTTATTTCTCAAAAAAATAAAGGAAAAAAACTTCAATCAACAATATAACAGTTATTCTTATGAAAAATCTTTTTTTCTCCTTAAATGAATTGATTGTGGAAAATGTTTCCACTTCTAGTACATGATCACGAACTTGATCATCTTGCTAAGCTTCAGATACAGGCAGTGCCATTCATCTTTACTGAATGTTTCCTTCAAATTAATCTTGGAGATGGAGGATTATTGAAAGAGCGGTAGAGCAGTTCACCTATGTAAGGCATTCATCACTGTTCAGGGGCTATGCAGACAATGAATATGAAAACAGACGCCAAAATCCAGTCCTCCCAACCATTCAGAGGCTAAGGATTTAAAGAGGAAAGTTTTTTAAAAAGAAGGTAATTGCAACAGCTATCACATTTTGCGTAATGGGATCAGGATAATGGTGCAGGAAGTGGGGACAAATTCTAGCAAGATCTCAAGCTTCTGGAGCTTTGATCTACATCCTAGGAACATGCCTTTTCACCAGAACTTTATTTGTATAGAATTGAAGTGTCATCCTGCAATAGCAAACCAACAAAACACGCTTCAAGACTGGGTTCAACAGGCTTGCTTTTTTCTGGTGTTGTCTTGTTGCCCCTAATCTTATTTTAGCTTTCTTACATTAACAGTAATAACATAACTACCAGAAGGCTATTACCTTAGCTGTTTTACTTTTGCACAGTTTTGCATAATTCTGGACTGTAACATCTATTGTTAAAAAATTTGATACACATAGGAAAAACAAGTAATCATGCAGTGTAGAGTGAAGTGTCTATGACCCTAAAGTAATGATGCTGCATTAAGGAGGAGTAAGGGCCTGCAGTATCACCTTGAAGGATGGTTCTGGAGTCTTCAGTAACAATCAAGTGGCTCAACAGTGTTCAGCTGCTCTTGGCAATGGGAACTTTGAAGCTAGGCAAAATTGATTTTAGGAGTAATGGAAAAGGAAATAGGAAGCAAAAAAATATGCATCAGAGTAAATTCAAATGTAACATAGAGTTATAGATCAATATAGAAAGAACAAGGGGAAAAGTGCACTATAGAACACACTTTTGATAAATATACCCCAAACAGACCCAAAACTGAGGAGAAAGAAGTTGTCTACATCAACATCAGGGGCTTCTTAGCATGGAGAAGGAAGAACTACATAATTTTAACCTATTGGTCCTTCTGATGAAGTATTCAGGACACTGACCACCTGTCCCAGCCCTGACTGAAACTGTTAAAAGCCAAAGAAGCATTAGAGCGGGAAGTGTAACAGAGAGGCAGATACCAAAAAACTTTTGCCTGTGTAATAATTTTTAATTGTAATATTGTTGATTACATTTGTTTTGTATTAATTAGATAATGTGTACTGTGAGTCTGCTAGTATCACTATTAATGGACTAATAATAACAGTTTAATTACACTAATGATAAATTCTTGGCTTGACATAGAGAATATGTTCTCCTTTCTGCCCATAAGAAGAATGGGCATGAATATGACAACAGGGTTAGAAAAGGGGACACATCTGAGAGAGAATTTATTGAGTATTTAACATTAAGATCATGTTTGGATAAAGAACAAGAACAATATAGGAAAGAGGGATCGAAGCTCTACATCTCCTATGAGCTGCATTAATGCATTAAACAAAGAACAGTATCCTAGAGGGTCAAATTTTTTTTTAGCTTTCCTAGAAAAAAAAATAAAAAAATAAAGGACTGTGAGATGGTAAGCAGATGAATGCCCATCAGATAGCAATAGTTATCTGTTTACATTTAAGTAGATGCTTAAAATTAAGTTCCGAAGAAAAGCTGTCAAGATATCTTGAGAAATGAAAGATTTGATTCATACATATTTTTCATGTTTTGCTACATGGGTAGACTTTGTGTTGAAAATGTTGATGCTGTTAGAGAATCTCTGTAGACCATACAAGGCTGTGTGAGAGTAACAGACACTGGTAGCAGTTAGGAGAGGGGAAAACTGAAGAGCTTAGAAACACAGGTCTAAAGGCTGTCTGGCATTCCAAAGACTTTAAAAGATACATATTTGAAGAGTTATCCTTTAATCCTGAGAGATTTCTTCAGAAATACGCATGACCTCACCTTTCAAATGCCTTTATATGGGCAAATTTTAGTTAGTTTGATGTTTCTGTGCTCTTCTGGTTTCTGTCAGCTTATCAAAAGCCATTGTCATCATGAAAAGAAAAATCCAACCGAGTAAACAAATAATGCAAGTAATTTTAATATTGATCCATATGAATTCTGAATATTCATATACAGTATAGCTGCCTGCACATAAGGATGCACACGTTACCTTCATATATAACTTATGCCTCCAAATCTATTTGCCTTCAATGAGCCATCATTGGATTTGGTTGTTTCTAATTCTCTGCCTTTGATATCTTCACAGTAGCAACTTTGAGAAGCAGTCATACCTTGGATATCTTTGCTATCCTTCATGCTTTAGAAAGGTTTAGAGAGAAGGATCAGCAGGTGTGATCCTCCAGCAGGAGTTTTAGTATTTATTTTGTTGAACTCTGTGCAACTACAATTACATTTTCAGTCTCCATTGATATTCATCCATTATTAGTTTACAGGTATGAACCAAAAAGAAGAGAGGCTGAAAGCAGCAGCAATGCAAACAGTAATTGGAAACATCTGATTAATGTCACAAAGAATGTCACATAGTAACTAAGGAAAATGACTCAACTAAAGGCCAGTAAAAGTGCCAGTATTTCTAGACATTTGTAAGCATCCAGTATATTTTTACATAAAAGTTTACAGTTGTATTAAACTCCCGCAGTGAATGAATTCAGCTATTTTATGTCACAGTAGCAGCATTTATCTGAAAACCAATGAATGTATTTTAGAAAAGAAGCTTGCTTGGCTGAGATTTTTCTTTTATTTTTATTGGTTACATTACAATCTTGTGTTTGATTATTTATTTATGTCCATAAGGTTTTGATTGTGTGTAGGTTTTTTTCTTCCTTTATTGTCCTCCCAAAAAATGTTTATCTATTGAAAAAAAAACAAACTGGAAACTAAAAAACTGCTCCACTTAATTTGAAGTATCATTGATATGAATTTTAAACACTGAATACCAGAAATAGCTAATTCTCTATTATAGGTATCATTCAGTTATGTTAAATATTCTCTATTAGTTTATAATATAAAAGGAGTGACAGAAGGGCAGGTTTGATGGTAAGGCTTTGAAGATAAAAATATTTACAAACCACTCCATCTGCAAAAGCAAGAGATTTAAATGAAGTATAAACCACACACAGGTCTTCACCGATGAACAATATCAAATCTGAACATCTTTATCTTTTTATGGAAACAGACTCTTTGCTGTCAGCTGCCCCTGCACATAAACCAAAACTGTTCCAGTGATGGCTATTACTTCTTTTGCAGCACTTTCTGGGTTAATTAAAACAAACAAACAAACAAACAGAACCCACCAACAAAAAACAACTAACCAACCAAATAAAGAAACCCACAAAAAATCCCAAAACATTTGCAATGAAAAATTTTGTGTCATAATTTAATCTGGTTTAAATGTATGTTGTTAGCTACACAAAGAATAAAAAGCTGCCAAAACTCCAGCTATGATCCCTATTACAATGTGTACAAAATAAATGATGTTGGCTTATTATTTGAACAAAAAATATCCTTAAGTTTTTTACTTTATTAATTCAGAAGCTGCCACAAAATATATCATGATGATAGATTTTCTGATTCTAGCTTGCAATAAGAATCTATTCACTGATTATGATGGCAGCAAATCTCAGCCTACCAGCTAAAAACACTATTCTATAATTTATTAACTATATAGATGCTAAGAACAAAGAATTGTAAATGCACCAGAATGTTCTTAAAAGAATCACTACTGTAACACAATAGTAACCATAAAGCAAGACTTTTTGAAAGAAAAGGTGCAGATAGGGATTAGATTCTTATTTAAATTAAATGGTGCTGAGTAGAGTTACATCCAGCTGGTGGCCCATCATTAGTGGTGTTCCCTAGGGCTCAGTATTGGGGCCAGTACTGTTTAATATCTTTATTGGTGACCTGGATGAGGGGATGGAGTGCATCCACAGTAAGTTTGCAGACAACACTAAGCGGGGTAGGAGTGTAGATATGCTGGAAGGTAGGAAGACTCTACAGGGAAATGTGGACAGGCTGGATTGATGGTCCAAGGCCAAAGGTATGAGGTTCAACAAGGGCAAGTGACGAATCCTGCACTTGGGTCACAACAACCACATGCAGTGCTACAGGCTAGGGGCAGAGTGGCTGGAAAGCTGCCCAGTGGAAAAGGATCTGTGTGTGCTGGTCAACAGTGGTTGACCATGAGCCAGCAGTGTGTCCAGGTGGTCAAGAAGGCCAACGGTATCCTGGTTTGCATCAGAAATAGTGTGGCCAGCAGGACTAGGACAGTGATTGTGCCCTGTACTCAGCACCAGTGAGGCTGCATGTTGAATCCTGAGTCCAATTTTGGGGCCCTCAGTTCAAGAACACTGAGGTGCTGGAGTGTGTCCAGAGAAGGACAATGGAGCTGGCAAAGGGTCTGGAGCACAGCTCCTGTGAGGACCAGATGAGGCAGATGGCATTACTTAGTATGGAGAAAAGGAGGCTCAGGGTAAACCTTATTGCTCTCTACAGCTACCTGAAAGGAGGTTTCAGTGAAGTGGGGTCTTCTGTTAAGTAATAAGTGATAAGAGGAAATGACCTCAGATTGTCCAGGGAATGTTTAGATTGGATATTAAGAAAAATTTCTTCCCTGAGAAAGTTGTCAAACGTTGGTACAGGCCCAGGTGGTCACCATGCTTAGAGTTATTTAAATTACATGTAGATGTGGCTCTTGGGGACATGGTTCATTAGTGAACACAGCAGTGCTGGGTTAATAGTTGGACTCGATAACCTAAAAGGTCTTTTCTAACCTAAACAATTCTATGATTCTCTGAAGTGCAGGACCTGCAGTTTGCCTCAATAGTATAAAAAGATAAAATCATGAAGCATGAAAATTATGCTGAAATATTGACAGTTGACTTTAATGAATATAAGTGATGGCCACTAAATGTTGTTTTGCATTGAAACTAAAATTCATAGTTCTAAATGAGGAGACTGGCATCCAACAGTGATTTAAACTGCCAGTTCTAAATATTCTAATGAAAAGTAGAATAAACATTCGAATAATTTCTGCTGACAAACCTTAAACCCCTTTTTAAGGTCTGAGACATTTTATAGATGCTAACACTAGCCTTGAAATATCTAATATTATATCACATGTAAATCTATCTCATATGCAGTTAATGTAGATCAGCTGAGATTTTGTTCTGACTGTCTAAAAGTGACTTAAATATATATGTGCTTAAAAACTTGCATCTTAACAGAAAAGGACTTTTTATACATATGTTCCATTCGGTAGTCTTCAGTTATTTTTAATAAGTACATTGTTTTTTCAAGGCTTTTTTTTTTTCCCCTTCTGTATGTCTGCTAGCAGTAGCATATTTAATTAAATTATTCGTTTGTTGTGTGTGTTTCAAAGCATTCCTCAATATATCAATAGGATGGGGTGGATTTCCTGTTCACCATAAGAAAAATTCCAAATCTGTTTTAATATTTTCTGGAAGCTCCACATGTTTTCATATACCATATTTTTAACAAAAGTAATTTAATTATCTCCTATCTAAGTACATATCAAGAAAAATATTTTGAGTTTTTGACTACAGCCTTGGTAGACAGTACACTGTAGCTGTGCTTGAGACCACAAAAATACTTACTGTGGTTTGTTGCTAGAAAAGTGTTTCTACATCTTTCTGTCTACTGCAAAGCCTCTGCTCAGAGCTTTATATGACATCTAAGATCCATATAAAATGTCTGTTAAGAACGTTAAATGTCCCCTGGCTGACCCACTCCTCCCTTTTAACTCAGTGTTCTTCCATAGATACTGTGCAGTGTTCGCTTTTTAATCAACAGAAAAGCAATCGGAAGATGGGAAGAACAGAGAGTTTTGACGCAAAGGTGCAAACAGAGGAATGCTCTCTTCCACATGTACTTTACTAAGAACAATTGGTCTTTCAAATATACAAACAATATGACCAACTGAAAATTTCCACAACACTTAAATTTCAGTGGAAAATTGGAGTTTTGCACAATAAGGCTTCTTTAAAATTAAAAACACCTAAGAACTTACAAAAAATAATTTTAAACCCCCTCAAACAGAAAACTACAGAATCCTGCAGTCTTTGTTTTAGATTTTAATTTAAAAAAATATACTCTTGTTAACAAAGAAAAAGAGCAATGTAAAAAAAGAAAATCTTACTAACTATAATAAATAAATATGTGTATGTATCCGTAAAAAAATCCTGTGATAACCTTGCAAAACCATAAAGCTCTTGCACAATCTTTCATTAAATGGAATTTAATATAAGGAAAGATGGTACCTATGTACTACTAATGACTGATTTTATACATTCCAATCATGAAAGTGAGTTCAAAATATAACACAATAAGAACATTTAGTACCAGGAAGGTATATAGTTGTAGAATCTGCTATTTGCACAAAGTACAATTCTTTATATAACTGTTGTTACATGTTGCGAGTGGCTTGTTGAAGAAAGAGCAAATTTAGGAATGGATGGATGGGAGAAGTTTTCTAATTAAATCTATAATTTTCTGTTTTATAACAAGAAGATCTAGATACCAAATATTACCATAGTTAACCCCCAAAATAATAGATAAACCTATTTTTGGAGGTTTTTTTGTTAATATAGCACTTTTCAACTTTTCTATTTTTCTTTTTATCTTGAGGTAAGAAAGAAATCAGGGAAGGAAGTTATAGGAAGTCTAGTCTTATGTTACAAATAATTATCAGTATGACCATTTTCTTCCCTGTTGTCATCATGCATTTCTGATTAAAAAGATATTTTAATTATTTTTATATCCTTTTTTTTCTTTTTTAAACCTGGTCTTACTGATGGAACATCAGTGCTGCAACAGAAATAGACAACATTTGTTTGAAGCACT
Organism: Pipra filicauda; assembly: GCF_003945595.2. Lineage (NCBI taxonomy): Eukaryota > Metazoa > Chordata > Aves > Passeriformes > Pipridae > Pipra > Pipra filicauda. The sequence goes on from NW_024104541.1 coordinate 97,333, forward strand.
GAAATTTTTGTTTAATATAAGCATATCATTAAAAAGTTTTCTGACCACAGAAATTTTTTCCTGTAGCAACATGTGGCAACACTTTGATTGGAAGATATTATTCAATATTATTTTTGTGTGTCTGATTTTTGAGTGCAGAATTAGCTACAGTATGAAGATCGCTGTGCAGTGAAAAGATTTGCTAGTCAGTGTATATTGTGCAGCAGCACTGTTTCTCAAAGTTTTGTATGACTTTGCTTCAGAGTAAAATTAGCATGTAAAAAGAAGTCTTACACTTCCATTAGCACTATTTGTCTTGCATGTGTATTCTGAAGAAGTACATGAACCATCTAAATGTGTCAGTTCAAATACTTTCATAGCTTTCAATAAGTTTTCCTGACCTGTTGTTTTCATTGCGTTTGCCAGTGGCTTAATAGGGGTAGTATATAACAGATTGCTGAATTCAGATGGTCCTCCTCCTTATTGAAATGTTGACACTATTTTCTTTATAAAGAGACATGCTACTCTAGATCATGAAGAGTCGTCTACATTTTTACAATTTTCAACCACAAATCTAAGAGTACTTTGCTTTTGTTTTCATTATTGAAGAAATAGTATGTACAGGACCCAATTTTTCTACTCGGCTACTGGTGCGACACAGAAATTGAGAATGGAGAGACATTGAGCATATAAAAGTTCACCATAACCATGGATATCAAATTTGACTACTTTACTAAAATTCTAGATTTTTCACATTAATGACACTATCTATTCTTAAATGGAGACTAACTAAGTGAGCAAAGATAAAAACTCGTTAAGAATTTGCCAGAAACAGTTTAAGTGTCAAAATAGAATTTTTGCACATTTTATGGCTGATTTTTTTGTGTGTGAGAGAAAGCACTGTACCAAAGGAGGAAAGAATTAAATAAGGGAAATTTTTATTTACTGGCATTTGATCAATCAGTAGAAATTAACAGGGGTATCGTGAATTTTCAGATGCCTCTAATAATGTATTTAGTTGCTTCTTGACTAGGAGATCTTAATTTTATAAATAGAGTCAGTTAAGTTAGTGGCAGAATTGTCAAGAAATAGTGCCACAGAGGAAAGTATGAATATTGACCTACGGTTGACAACAATTACTTGATTGACTTAGCTCTCTTCGTTGCTCTTATTAGACAACTTTCTTCAGCTATCTGGCCTGTGAAATAGGAATGCTTAAAGACTAAGATTTAAAGGCATACAGCCCAAAGGAAGAAATTTTTATTTTACTTTTCATTTTTGAGTGTAAGAAGACAATATATTTTCTTATGCAGGGCTGGAAGGAAGTGTTTTTATTTCATTCCATTCCTGTGTGAGAAACTTCTTCCTGATGGTAGAAATTGATTTGAGTTTATAGTTTTATAAAACACTGTTGAGAAGGAGATTGGAAAGCCAAACTCTAGGAGTCTTCCTCTGGCTAAAGAGTACCTTGAACTGAATTGCCTTGTAATAAATGGGTTATTATATAAAATAATGTGCAATGTTTTTCCTTCTCTGTAAAATGAGAAAGAATGCTGCAGTGTTTTGCAAGCATCATGCTTGCTGCTTTGTGAAGTATGCTTATAATAAATTATGTGGTAGATCAAAAACATTAGAGATGGACAAAGAGATCCTTAGGGTATGATGAGATCCAATTAACTTTCTCTAAGGCAGAATTTGGTATATTCTGGGAAACTTTTAAGAGTTTATTTGCAATGGTATCTAAATATCTCCAGTGTTAGGTAGTAACTGAATTGACTCACTCTTTCAGTCCTGTTGTGTAGCTTAACTAGATATGAACACAAAAGAAGAAAAAGAACTCATGTAATTGTTCACATGGTTGGAGTGAAATGTTATTGAAAAGAAACAAATATACAAAGTAATTAGAAATCCTTTTCTTCTTTTTGAATGGAGACTCAAGGCAGCTGCTACTCAGAAAAAAAACAAACAAACAAGAAACACAACAAAAAAGGGAGGAGGAGCATAAAATGGCTAAGCAGCAGCAGTGGAGCTGGAGGTTTTGTGTGAGGCAGGGTAAGGTTTAAGACATGCACAAGGTGGAAATTCAAAAGGGCTCCTTGACAAACCACTCACAGCCATAAGTTCTGGAACAGCGTCCAATTGCAGCAATGAGCATAACTAGTTAGCAGAAGTAGCTCACTTTATATTTCATGGGAGGTGTATTTTTATATAATTTAACCTTTTCCTATAATGTGAAGGCACAGAGACAAAGGGCTGGATCTGAAGGCATCGGAGAACTCTTCCACTCTCATGAGATTATGAGGTGTATATGCTACATTTAATATAAGTAGTACAATATAAAGAGCTATGTATAAGATGAATGTTAGGATTATTGCATCATTCCAAATGATCCTGCATCTCCAAAATACTGTTTGTATCAATAAAATCTTTACTTTTACATATGATCATTCTTAAATTCCTTTAATGTTTTTCTTTCAGGATTATAGTATCATTAAAGCTGGAAAAGACCTCCAAGATCCAACCTTTGACTTAACAGCACCTTGTCAGCTAAACCATAGCACTAAGTGCATGTCCAGTCATTCCTTGCACACTTCCAGGGATGATGACTCCACCACTTTCACAGGCAGTCCATTCCAATGGTTCACAACCCTTTCAGTGAAGAAATTCTTCCTGATATCTAACCTCAGCCTTCCCTCGTGCACTTTCAGGGCATTTCCTCTTGTCCTGTCACTAGTGGTCTTGGAGAAGAGGCTGACTCCCACCTTGCTACAGCCTCCTTTCAGGTAGTTGTAGGGAGCAATAAGTTCCCTACTGAGCCTCCTCTTCTCCAGGCTAAATAGCACTAGCACCCTCAGGTCCTCATAGGAGTTGTGCTTCAAATCCTTTACCAGCTCCATTGCCCTTCTCTGGACGTGCTCCAGCACCTCAATGACTTTCTTGAAGTGAAGGGCCCAAAACTGAGCACAGGGCTTGAGATGCAGCCTCACTAGTGTCAAGTACAGGGAGACAATCACTGTCCTAATCCTGTTGGCCACACTATTTCTGATACAAACCAGGATGCCATTGGCCTTCTTGGCCATGTGGGCACACTGCTGGTTAATGTTCAGCCCCTGTCAAACAGCACTCCCAGGTCCTTTTCTTCTAGGCAGCTTTCCAATCACTCTGTAGCACTGCATGGGGTTGTTGTGACTCAAGTACAGGACCCAGAATTTGGCCTTACTGAACCACATACCTTTGGCCTTGGACCATCAATCCAGCCTGTCCAGATACCTCTGTAGAGCCTTCCTGTCCTCCAGCAGGACGGGCACCCCAGCTCAGTGTTATTTGCAAACTTGCTGAAGATGCACTTCATCCCCTCATCCCGGTCATCAGCAAAGATGTTGAAGAAAACTGGCCCCAATACTGGGCCCTAGGTAACATCACTGGTGACTGGAATTTTAATTTGCTAGCAGTGAATTCATGGCTAATTAGATATCTGTACATCTGGGATTTAAAAGAAAGCTTATGTTATATTAGAGAGGCTAAACTTTATCTAATGTGATCTAGACACTTTGATAGGTATTTTGAACTTCATTCTCTAGAGCAGAGAATAATGTTTTATCTAATTTCTCAAGAATCCAGCTGGAAAACTGCAACAAAATGCAAGTCCATGTGAACACTTTACAGGAATAAGAAGGCCTAATCCATTAAATTATCTTTTAATTATTGTTTTTTTACATTAAAACTAACATTTTGTAAATATCAATCTAGGGAAAAGGAATTTGTTTCACCTTTAAACATTTCTTCTTTCCACACCCTGAAGTCCATGCTAACTGTGTACATTTTTGTACAGAACATATATTTTTCTCTAATTTTGCCCCTGTTCCTCAACAGCGTTTTAGCAATTGTCACTTAATATTAGCTACAACTTTTATATGTGTTGTACAAAAGACATTTTCATTGAAATCCATGTTTTTATGTTTCATCAGAGTGCAGTATAGTTTATTATTTCTGGATAGATGTGTATATAATCCTCAAGTTTTGTATGTTGCCCTTTGCATTTCTCTTAGAGCATATTATCTTAGTCTCATTTCATATAATCCTGATTATGGGACATTCTTTCATCCTGAAGATTATTTTATCCAATTGTAACAGAAGTGTGGCTCACATTTAAAGGACAAAATTAAAGACCTCAATGGAAAAAATGGGTAACTGGGTAATCTTAGAAGTTACAATTTCTTGAAAGTCAAACACTGCTCAGCCAGACAATTCTATCCTCCCTTCTCAGAGAAAACCATCACAGTCTCATCTTTTGATAATCAAGCTTATTGAGAACAAAACTGTTATCTGGAGACACAGAAGCAAAAAAATATATCTTCAAGCAAAGAGGTTTAATTATACAGGTTTCTGTGGAGGAAATGAGTGAAATGCGTTAGAAATAACTATAATTTGGAAGGACAATATCCAAAAAGAGAGAAGACTGAAAATTTATATCTAAACATTTATATCTAATCTAAATCTAAAGATTTATATCTAATCTAAAATTTATATCTAATCTATTTCTAATATAAAGATATTTTACCAATCAGATAAATAAATGAATAGAATACTAGAAAATGTATGCCTTTGTCTTTTTAACAAAAAGAGTTACTCTTGAGAATGGAAAGTTTTCTATGTGAAAAATACTGTTACAGTGTTTCCTGGGAGTTACATTTCTCTGAAATAATCTTGGTCCACTGTATATTCCATTTATGCTTGTTGGGTACTGCATCATCAACATGGCTAGCACTATACATCATATTGTATATTGGATTTCTATTTGTCATGCTTAGATTTTCTTCTGATGATCAGATATAGGGAGGAAAGCAATGGTGAGAAATGTTGTTGGACACTTAGGTAAAAAGTGATATTTCACATTTAATTAGTATAATCAGTGGTGAATAAAAGTCATATTCACTTGCAACACTATTATGATTTTCAGTGGACAAAACTGGTGGGTTTGGTAGCTATCTGGTGCAAGATTTCTACATATCTATAATTCATAACTATGAATTATATAATTTACAGCTATGAATTATGTAATTCACAACTATGAATTATGTAATTCACACTGTAGATGTAGTGACAGGATTTTTAATTAACACATAAGTTCTTTAGCAGCATTTTTTACCCAAATCATAATTGATTATTACAGAATACCTCCAGGGAGACATACCCAAAATTCACACAGTATAGAAAGTAATTAGCTTCTTCTGAATCAACTCTTTTTTGTCCACATGTATCAATATGTGTAGCTTATTTCTCTTTTTTGTTGGGAACAAGGAAGAGGCAGAAATCTCTTAACTCCTTTAGAAAGAACAGTGGTAGCAACAGAGACCATCTTTTTCACTAAAGAACTGCTCAATGCTAGGGGAGTGATGCCAGCTTGAAGATAAACTAGACAGCTCTTAAAAGTCTCCTCTTACATAATGTCTGAAGCCTATGTTTAATTCTACTATGTAATGATTTTTGAGCACTTCTGTTAGCTTGCAGGATATTTGTTTTCTCCTTGTAATTGCTCTAAGTACCATTACACCAACTAATTTTCATGATAAACTCTTTCTTCACATCCTATTTAATTTTTTTATGAAAAGTAAAGTCCATTAATGTTCTGAAACATTTTCAAAAGATATCTTTTGTTAATTTTTATACTTTTAAGAAAGTTATAGCATTCAGGCCTGTTTTGATGGCAATTTCTAAATGGGGACAGGTCATCAGCGAGAGATGTCATCAGCTCCTGCTTCTGGATGGATGGTTAAAGTGAGCAGCTGAAAATACTTACCCTGCTGGCAAGTGAACCCTCTAAACTTTAAAGGGTTTAAGCAGTAGATTAAATTGGTATCTCCAGAGCAGGGATATAAAAACAAGGCACAAACAAACAAACAAACAAAAGATAACAACATAAACAAAATATTATAACCAAATTATCTTTAGCATTTTTCGAGGTGAAATGACTTAGTCATTTATTCTGACTCCTTCCATAAGAAAAGTAGGATTTCAGTGAAAAATCTCTACTTTCACCTGCATGAGCTCTCATCAGCATTAATGGAGGTGCCCAGTCTTCAGTTTAAAAATTCTAATGAGGGAGACCATAGTATTTTTAATTTGCTCTGGAAGCTAATTATTAAGCCTAGCTGAAAGTTTTTTATTAAAACTGATTTGACAGCCTCTTGGATTTTCTACTCAATTAAATACTTTGAGAAACATTTGCTTCAGCCAAATTTCCTCCCACCTCCTTTCCCCAATGAGGATTTAATATTTTTCCTACAGAACTGAGTCTACAAAAAATCATGCAAGCTTCTGTGTTTCTTTTCTAATCTAATATTTTTAGAGTCAGATTTCAACCTCTGGTTTCCTCAGTATGTTTTTCTATCATGAGTCTTCTCTCACTTCAATGTGTTTAAATTTTGTCTACTGCTTTGATCTTTCAGTAAAGCATCAGCGTCTCTACAACGCAAAGGAGACAGTTCAACCTTAAAAGTGAGACACAGTACAAAGCCCAGATTCTGAATTAAAAATTATTCATGAAAATTAGATGTTAAAGAGGGAAACAGAGGCAGATTTTACCTGAAATCAGAGAACACCTGGAGAGGTCCAAATGAAAACACAGTTGGAGCAAGAAAGATTAAGAACAGCAGCAGGGGTCTCAGGAATTAAAAGTGACAGGAGAGATTAAGAGGATGCAGATAGGGTTCTAGGGGATAGCCGATGTGTGAAATATTAGCAAATCTATGATAAGTCTTAAGGAGGAGGAGGCAATGAGAATGTGAGAAATAATAACAAATCAGGTAAAAAACCCCTCTCTAATAGTTAATAAAACTATATCAAAAATACTGTTTTCCAGCATGCCAAGGCAATGATTGCTGTTCCTGTGACCCATAAGAGAGGATATTGTGGGTATCTTTTTGAGGTAAAACTCAAGTTAAAGTGCAGTGATCACATGGTCGATCAACTGGCTACTAACTGGAGTCACTATCCTGTTAGCTTTACAGTCCTTTGGATAGAGAAAGAAATAAGTACTGGAATAATTACTGATGCTTTGGTATGGACAGTAAGGATATTTTAAGACTGAAAGGAAAAAAGAGGCACTGGAAAGTGTATTCTGAAACCTGTATTACACTATAAACTATTAATAATTTAAACTTTTGGTTTTCTTTTTTCTATGTAGGGACTCCAGAATACAAGACAACGTTGGCTAGGAGCCTACATATAGTTTTGGAATGTGAAAAGCAGGATAAGAATACCTGCAATTTCCTTCCTTAAAATCCTCTTCCCATGATGACTACCTCACCAGGAAAACCAGTCAGGGTTCACAAACTGACAAAGTGACCATGTAAAGACCCTTGACTTCTTCCTGCAAATAATTACAGAGTATATTTTCATGGATGGATGCAGACTGACACAAAGTTGTTGGAAGCAGTTCTGGTTCAGCAGCAGTGTACCTGTTTTATCACAATTCTGTGCCCAGATTATTATTTCCAGATCTCAGTAAAACATATTTGCTTATGTTATTCCATAGTGATCCGAACTAAAATAATAAAGTAATAGCTGCTCTTCTAGCCCATCTAAAACAGAAAAAGGAAACAGAAAAAGGAATTTTACCAACAAATAAATTAAAATTACAAGAGGTGGACAAGGATATAAAACTATTCTTGAAATAACAAAGAACAGTCAAATAATAAGTTGGATTAAACTATAAAACAGATGAACGTAATCACAGAATCATACAGTGATGTGTGTTAGAAGAGACCATGAAAGATCATCAAGACCAACTCACCTTCCATGGGCAGGGGCATCTTTCACTAGATCAAGGTACTTAAAATCCCTCCTAGACTCCCTTTGAACACTTCCAATAATGGGGCATCCACAGCTTCACCAGGATATCCATTCTCTGGGATGTTCTCTTCCACTCTCACCACCCTCATTGTATAAAAATCTAAATCCATCCTCTTTTTCTTCTTTAAAATCATTACCCCTTGTTTTGTGACTACAGACTTGGTAAAAAGTCTCTCTCCATCTTTGTCATAATTCCCTTTCAAGTATTGAAAAATTGTAACAAGGTCTCCCAGGAGCCTTCATTTCTCCAGCTTGAACTACCTTTACTCTCTCAGTCTTTCTTCATCAGAGAGAGGTTTCAACCTTCTGATAATTTTCATGGCCCTCCCTGGGCTCTAACAGATCCGTGTTTTTCTTGTACTGGGAACCCCAGAGCTGGACACAGGACTCCAGATGTGGTCTCAGGAGAGTAGAGGAGGGTGAGAAGTCTCTCTCCACCTGCTGGCCATGCTTCCATTAGTGCAGCCCAGGCTGTGCCTGGCTTTCTGGCCTGCAAGAACACAATGCTGGCTCATGTCCAGCTTTTCATCCACCAGTACCCCCAAGCCCTTCACCACAGAACTGCTCTAAATTTACTCATCCCCTGGTCTGTATTGATACTGAACATGATTGCTTCAACCCTGGTGCAGAACCTTGCACTTGATTTTCTTGAACTTCATGAGGTTCGTATTTGATCGCTACAACCCTCTCAAGGTCCTTCCAGACCCACATTGTAAAGAACTGCAAAATGAAAAAAAAAAAAAAAAAGAGAGAGAAAATAAATCAAGTCCTAAAAATACTAATAAACCTGGGGATAGAATTATATAAAATGCAGTTCTGATACTGTAACAACAGTTTACATTCTGGGTCATGATATGCTACTTATTGAATGGTAATATGTATCCATAACAAAATCAATATATAAGTGGAACTAAAATCCCAAAAACATAAAGAAGAAATTAGTCAATATGTAATACATATGAAAATATGCATATAACTTATTTATGCTACTTTTTTATGATGAATAGTGTAAGAAGCATTCATACATTTCAATCTTTTTTGTCATTTTAGTTTGAAAACCACTACACTTTGAAGGTTACACAATTCTATTTGATTATCATTTTAAAGTTGTGAAAAAAACTCACATTATGTGACTGGATAGAAGTATTATTTTTAATAAAGATTAATAATGAGATCTTATAACGGACATTTCTGTGATGTTTCCATCTCTGAAGGATACTAATTAAATGATAAAGAATTCATATTGATATTTCTTTATTTTGAACATTATATTTCCTTTCTACAGATGCAATAATTAGAACAGAATTACTGAGTTAAAGCAGGTGATTTTGTAAATATAACAGTTCAAGCAGCTTGTTGAAGAATGAAGTTTTGAAGTTTTTTTTCTTCAACACATTTTGAAGCAAGATTGTTATGGTGGAACTTACCTGACTAAATAATTTCATCAGCATAGTCAATGAGAGGATGGCAAAAAATTATAAACACTTGTAGAAGACACAATTCACTCCAAGCAAATGCCTAGTATTTTTCAGATGAAGTGTGTTATAAACCATATGTACTATGTGGGGATTCTAAGGTGTCAGATTTAGACAACCAGATTTAGTCTTGTGAATTCACTAAATGGATGTGCAAGTGATATGTCAATTTGACCATCAAATCTGATCACCCTCCATGGCACTTAAGAAATAAGATTTCAGAAGCAAATTTAAAATAAACAAATAAACAAACATAAATGCCAAGTAAACAAATAACCGGGTAATAAGCTGTCAGTTATGTTTTCACCTCTCTTGCAGAAATAAGAAAGAGAAAATGCAGAAGTAATGCCAGGGATTATCAATTATGAATTCTAGAAAACCTAGCTTAATGGAGCAAAATTAATGAAGTAGTGAACAGCCAGAAAACCATAATGAAGGTTTTACTACAGCTCCTTACCCTACCATATCTACCCTCAGCAAACATTTCCAAATATCATGGTCCAAAGTTAGTAAATGAACCCAGAATCCATAATAACAATATATCCACAAATAATAAAAGTCTCCATTGTCTTTTCACAGAAGTTCTCCCAGTTTAAAAGGTCAGCAGATAACAAAATGCCACTCAACACAAATTCAAATAAAACTTTCTGGTTTAAAATAAGCCCAGTCCGTAGGAATTTTCATCCCACATAACAATAATGTACAAATCAAGTGAGTAAAAATTTGAGAGATTTTACAGAGAAATAGATCTGGGAAACTAGGAGTTGACAGTCACAAAAATGACTCAAGGCTAAAACTATGCAACTGCCCATCAAAGAAATTAACAGTATGACGCCACAACTGAAAACGCTCTGAACTTCATGTTATTTCAAATGGACCTCTGAAGTAGAATTAGCTGTTTAGTCTCATTTTCAAACTTGATTTATTAATATGGATGAAGTCAAGCAAAAATGACAGATATGGTCAAACCCAGGCATATTATAAATTTTCCTCCTGTAAAATCAGCAGTTTTAGCAGTTAAGCTTTCATCATTTCAGAACAGAGCGGTATAGAAGATCATGGAGTATGACATATTTGATAAAATGCACAAAAGATAGTAATTTGAATCAGTGAACTTGGTAGAGACACACCTGGATTTGTTCTGTACTCTGTCATTATCTTTGCATGTGGCCTTAGGAAACCAGTGCCACTCTCCCTCCTCCAGTTTTTGTGAGCAAATAGGAAGAAAAGAGTAATAGTTTCCTGATACTATATTCTGTCGTCTCCTAAGATCCTGCTTCTACAGAAATAAAATAATTTTAGCTATGCTGACAGAGTTAAAAAAGTAAAATATCTCTAATATGGATGGAGTTTACGGTTAAATGAGTGTTTTATGCAGTTATAATCTGCTTCTGTTCAAGACGGGTAATGCACTATGCAGAGGTAAAATATCTTCTTGCAAAGATAACTACATACATCCCTAAGGTGCTTATCGGTATTTTTCTACATCCTTTTGTGAAGCATGGCCCCAAGAGTGCTTTAAAGCCCAGCAAGCTACCTGTGTTGCATGCCAGCAAGTCATCCTCAGGACTGGCTCTGGTTTATGATATACCAGAGAGGAGTGGTAGGATAATAATCCAACAGTGCTCATCACTCTCCAGTGCTGGTGTCTTTTGAAATTTGTAAACATGCTGTTTCTAGCTCTTATCACCTTTCTGTGTCACATGAATTCAAGACAAAATACTACTTATAGTTTTTCCTTCCCAGGATTTTTGGGATTTTTCTATCTAAGCTTTGATATTACCTACCTCAGAGGAGGGAAGGGATTTGTATACACTTTAAATCTAATATGGCAGTGGCAGATATCAGATCCCTGGAGACTGCAGTTCAGCACACTTCCATAAACCTCTAACAATCCAGTCTACTGATGGACAATATGATCATTTTCGTAAAAAGGTGTCCCATATCTACCAAATGAAAACAATACATATATTATACACATATTTAAATAAGTTGGCTTTAAAATGTCAGGATTACAGACTTTTAGAGCTAAAGAAATGCATACCTCCTAGTAGTTCTCATAAATGTGATCTGGATTTTCTCTTTAGCTCTCCTTTCCACATTTCTTTTTACTTTTTTTTTTTCAAGAACCATTGTTTTGTTTTAGGTATAAATTACAGAATAATTCTTTTTGTTTATAGGAATTACTATGCATAGAATAAAAGAAGGTAAGTAATGTTACATATTACTTATCTTGATCAAAGTGGATGGAGGAATGAAAATATACAGGACTTAGTATGGATTGTATTGACAGAAATGAAGCATAATTCCCAGATCAAATCTTTAGACTCAATGTAAATGCTGAATAAACAATACCTTTATATCTATAATAATATGTTATATTTGATAGTAAAGTAATAAAAAAAGAGAAAAGAGAACAACTGAAAGGGTAGATTATACTAAGACTTTGTCTAAGAATGATTATTTTAATAATTATTATTATATTTTTCTATAATGTTGACTTAGTCAGCCCAACATGATTTAATTTCTGAGTTATTTTTCTTCATTTTCTCTCCAAGTGTGTGTATATGTATATAAAAGCAGGGATATAGGAAAGGAGAGAGTGCCACAACCATTCTACAGTGCAATATCACCTAGTTTCTAATGAGTAAATTTATAGTCTCTTTTTTCTGCTCTTTCTTTCTTTGTTTCTTTTCTTGTTTTTTTTTTCTTTCTTTCATTCTCTTTCTCTCTTTTTTCTCTTTCTTTCTTTCTTTCTCTTTCTTTCTTTCTCTCCGTTTTTTTCTCTTTTTTTCTTTCCCTTTCTTTCTTTCTTTCACAAACATTCTTCAAAGATCATTTATTTGTTTTTAAATACCTCTGGATGGTTTTTCAACACATTTTTAATAATTCTTACCTAGGGTTCAGGTTGAGTTTTTATCATCAGTGTTTCCTGACAGCATCCTTTCAGTAAGTCATGTCTGGTTTGACATAAGATACTGCACCATTTCCAGGCGGTTCTGTGGGTGCACTTGATGACAGCATTTTAGTTTGGAACAGGACTAAGCATTTGACATGCAACCAAAATAGAGCTACTCTGAAGCAAACCCCACTGAACTGCCCTTGAGTTGAGTCATGAGGTCTTACGCACTATTTTTTTCCTCTACAAAACCATTTTTGTTTCTCCATGTTACTTGCTAACAGTTAAGATCTCTGTAACGCAAACCCCACATAAACATAATCCTCCTTCCACATATAAGAATGATTGTAACACTCTTTCTCTTTTTTTTTCCTCTATTGACCATGGTTGAGTTTTGGCTAGGTCCTGAATGTCTTCTCTACAAGTGACCCCTGCTCTTTTACTTAGCTTTGTCAACTCAAAGGCAAGAATCACCCCTACAGAAACGTTTGTCTTCTCTTTGGGCTCTGGATTTCATCAGAACGTTTCTGGTCTCTTTATTTCCTCTCCCTACAAATACCTAAAAGCCTTTTTTCCTTATGTTCCATCAGTCTAGATCTGGCAGCAATGCACCTCCTTCTCAGCTCTCAGCTACCTCTTTCCACTCAGCTCGTGCTCCAGGTTCCTTCAGGAATGTTCAGCTTAGTGCTCTGCAACAAGGCCTCTGCTGGTACTTAAAAGGAAAAAGTTACAAAAGAAAAGCAAATTACAATCAAAAACAGAAAGCAAATTTAACACAGAAGAAAGTTTATTTTAAAAAAGTAGGAAGACTTGACAGTCAGTTGAAGTCACTGAATTTATTTACATATCCTTTTGCTATAATTCTCTAAGTCTTATGTATTAACATACTACAGGAAAAATATATTTCTGAGTGATTACACCATTATATACAATTTTTCCATGCTCGGTGCTACCCAGTATTAAAATGACTGGCTTATGTGTATTCTTAAGAAGTGCAGTATTTTTGTACTTGAGTTGTGTATATATATATATATATATATACACAATTATTTTGTGCATTGCCTTTACAGAAATATTATATTTTCAACAGATGTTATATGTTCAAAACTTTTTTAGTGATTCATCATTGCAGTCAACTTTTCAATGAGGCATGAAATGTAAATTTAGATATTTAGAACCCTTTTCCAAAAAGGAGGTAGTTATAAGTACTTGTAAATCATAAAATATCTCCAATCCTAACCCATGCTTTTAAAAGACTTATGTAGAATATCCCAATTATTGCCAACTTTCCACTAAAATTTTCACTTAAGCAACATAGACAGAAAGCATAATAGGTTAATTTTACAAATTTAGAGTTTCTCAAAAATAAACAGTGCTAGATGAATGATGGTTTCAGATATAATAGAATGATAAAATGGTTTGGGTTGGAAGGGACCTTAAAGATCATCTAGTTCAAACTCCCCTGCCATGGGCAGGGACACCTTCCACTAGACCAGGTTGCTCAGGGTTACATCCAACCTGGCTTTGAACACTTCCAGGGTGGGATGTATACAACTCCTTTGGGCAACCTGTTCCAGTGCCTCAACACCCACACAGTAAAGAATTTTTTCCTAATATTTGGTCTAAACCTATTTGCTCTTAATTTAAAGCCATTGCCCCTTGTCCTGTTACTACATGCCCTTATAAAAAGTCTCTCTACATCTTTCTTGTAGGCTCCCTTCAGGTACTGGAAGGCTGCAGTTAGGGCACCCTTGAGCCTTCTCTTTTCCAGGCTGACACAATCTCAATTCTCTCAGCCTTTCCTCCTAGATGAAATGCTCCACCCCTCTAATCATCTTGCTGGCCCTGCTCCGGACTTGCTTCAATAGGTCGATGTCATTCCTGTGCTGGGGCCCTAGAGCTGGATTCAGTGCTCCAGATGGGGGTCTCACGAGAGTGGAGTAGAGGGGCAGAATCACTTCCCTTGACTTGCTGGCCATGCTGCTTTTGATGCAGCCCAGGATACAATTGGCTTTCTGGGCTGTGAGTGCACATTGCCAGCTCATATCCAGCCTCTCATTCACCAGCACTCCCAAGTCCTTCTCAGCAGGGCTGCTCTCAATCTATTCATCCCCCGTCCTGTATTTACACTAGGGGTTTCCCTGACCCAGGTGCAGCACCTTGCGCTTGGTTTTGCTAAATCGCATGAGATTCCTATGAGCCCGCTTGTCGATGTGGTTCAGGTCCCTCTGGATGGCATCCCATCTTTCAGGTGTGTCATCTGTACCACTTATGCAGATTTGCTGAGGGTGCACTCAATCTCTTCATCTATGTCATTAACAAAGGTATTAAATAACACTGGTCCCAATACAGACCCCTGAGGAACACCACTTGTCACTGATTTCCATTGGGACTGTGGCATTGACCACTACATATCAAATAATGTAACTGATAATATGATGAGATTTAGAAAAAACTCCCTGTTAATTAGAAATGTGTACGATTTTAAGACAGTGAAAGTGTTCTTTAAATTGAAAGTTTAACAAAATAATGAGAGTTAAAGAATTTTTAAATTATTTTCTTTTTAATCTAAAGTTAAATGTGGATAACAGAGATATTTTCATTTTTTCTTACTGGTAAGTTAAAGTTTCTGCCTTTTAATTACAACCAAGTCCTGTGGAAATGTCTTTTATTTTTTCCACACTTTATGAGCAGGTAGTGTGCGATCTTGTCACTTGGCAAGACTCATCAAGGAATGATTAAAGTTTGGTAAAAAGCATTGTCAAAGTTCAGCACTCCTATGTTTCTGTTTTTACTGTCAAGTCATTACATTGTTGACTTCAACTAAAGTTCAAATCTACTGCCCGTGCAAGTGACGTGTAACTGGAAACCCTTTTGGTACATATCAGATGATAGCTGCAGTAAGAAGCATCAGAAAAGGACTTGTGTGTATTTCCATGGAATGGACTTGAAAATACATGATTCCCAGCTTGAAAAATTAATTTAACTTTACCTTCAATGAAGTCCATGACTAATGTCCATTCTTAGGTCAAACTGCCATGAAGTCAGTTAACTTAATTTTACATCAACAGGGAACTGATCTCTGTGTGTTCTACCAGAGAAAACTGGTATTACAATGCTTGCTTATGTTAGTTTAATACTCTATTTCATACCAAAGTAAGCTATCCTGTTGCTTCTGGGTCTTACAGATTTATAAGACAGTGTTTTAAAACTCTTTATGAGGAAGCAATATTAAGGAATTCATATTGCAACCTAAGTGTAAGGATGCCTAGACTAAAAGATTGAATTAATCAATATAAGCCTGAATTTGACTAATGTATTTGTATTATTCATCTGAAATTAATAACTATTTGGATGTTTACCAAACAAGACCATTTCAAAGACTTAGCTGACTCATTTTAAAGAATAACATAATTTGCTTAATTTAATGGGTAATTGTTTTTCTTCCCTATACCTGAGCATGCTTCTTTACATTTATTTTTTAAATGTTTACAAATTCATCTAATCTTTCAAAATTTATCTTATGAAGTATACATTTAGCTTGTATTTTATGCTTTTAGAAAAAAACCCAAATCTTACTAATATCCTGTTCAGCTAATTCAGCATCAAATATAGACAACAATCGTACAAATGTCACCCATTCCCTTCCAACACCGATGCAAATATGTAATAAACATATGGTGTTTTTATCTGTCTATTATAGTGCTATCATAAATCATCACTAAGACTGACAAGATTTTTTTTTTTTCAAGTGTATCATCTGCAGATTGAAAGCGTTCCATTAAAAACATCTTCGGTTCAGTTTGGTTTTGTTAAAAACAGAACAGAAATTCATAGGGATCCTTCCTGGGTTCCTCTTGTGGTTGCCCTGTTGTTAAAATCTCAGGAAGCAGAGGAGGTGGCCCAGGAGGCTCAGTCATCCTCTGGGTAACTGTGCCACTCTGCAGGGTGTAGAACCCTCACTTTAGAGCTTCTTCTAGTCTCACTGTTGACCCTTCAGCCCCAAGGCCACCTCTCTGTGACCAGTTTTGGACTCACTCATTTGGATTCTAATAAGTACCCCAATGCCATCCTAATCATGTCACCTCACCCCTGCCTGACCACTGTAACTTTTCCATAGGAAGAAATCAGGTGTGCACATTGGATGGCACCTGTGGCACACCAGAAGGTTCTGTAACCTGAGTATTTGGATTCTTGACCCAGACAGTCTCGTGACTCTACACAGACAAAATGCTTTCAAGGTATTCTATGAAAATCTGGTAGGATTGACAGATACCTGGAAAAATTGAATAGTATATTCCTGTGTAGTGCAATGGAACAAACCTTTTAAGTGCTGCCCATCCGTGGTGTACAGGAAAACAGAGTGACACAGTCATGGTTTATCCCCAGATGATAATAAGCATGACTCAGCCTCTTGAGAGGCGGGACGAAATCAGAAGGGCAAAAGTGAGAAAATTCACTATTTGAAATAAAGTAATTTTAAAAGGTAAAGCAAAAACCACACATAGAAGCAAAGCAAAACAAGGAATTCATTCAATACTTTCAATCAGGTGTCCAGCCATCTCCATGAAAGCACGGCCCCATCAAGTGCTAATGATTACTTCAGAAGACAAATGTCATCATTCCAAATGTCTCCCCCTTCCTTCTTCTTCCCCCAGCTTGATATGCTGAGCATGATGACATATGATCTGGGATATCCATCTGGACATTTGGGACCAGCTGTCTCAGCTGTGACCTCTCCCAACTCTTTGTGCACCTGCTCACTAGTGGTGTGGTGTGAGAGGATGAAGAGGCCTTGACTCTGTGCAAGTCCTGCTCGCAATACCAAAAACATTCCCATCTTATCAAGACTGTTTTCAGCACAAATCCAAAACGCTGACAGATCCAAGTCATAGATTATGAAGCTATCCAGCTACTATGAAGAAAATTAACTCTTTCCCAGTAAAAACAACATACAAATGCTTGAATCTTTGCCCTAATTTTTACTCAAACATTTAGCTACCATGACCTGCAATGAAAGAAGAAAGTGACCTCAATTTAGATCACTTGATCATTTCTCCCTTTGATGATGAAATAAAGGAATATAATTATGTCAATCTAGTATAGTTACTGGTAATGTAATAAAAATTTACAGCTGAGAGAATCAGTACAATGAAAAGCCTACCAGTTATAGCACTGCAACCTGAATTAAGGAAAAATGAGCAAATCTTTAAAATCAAGTCATAAACACAAACTGAAAATGTTGCAAATATCCAAATTCCTTACATATTCAGTTATCAGTTATTACTGTCATCAGTCTACTCTGTCTTGCTAGGAGTAGTGCAGTTCTAGAAAGCCACAGCTTGGAAACTATTGCATCAAATACAACTTTCATGTCTACAGATACTTTTTCAAAAAACTTTTTGGACAACTACACAATCATTTCTTTTTAGGTAATTAATAAAATAGCCTCTGGATGCCATCATTCAAAACATAACTCAAAACCACTACAACATTCTAAAATTAGTTTGCAAAATTAAGTATCTTCATTTCTGTGAAGAAGAGGCAAATTAAAAGAAAGACTAGAAAAATTACAGACCTCATATAATTATTAGTTATGTAATTCCATTTCTTGAACAGTTTCCAGCAAGCCTAATGAAAACACTTTTTCTTGTAATCCTAAATGTTATATAAAAACTCCTAAGAATAAACTTCACTTTGAGGACTAGTGTAGATCATACCAAAAGTGCCTTAAGAGAGCTTTTAGCACATGAATAAGATGATCTTTCCCAGTACACAGGGTCATTTTCCCTACCTTATTCAAATCACATGCACAGAGAGAAATAAAGTCATATCTTTGCATAATATGGTGGAAAAAAATGTCCTGTAAATGCACCCACAAGTACAACTCTGATTATGATTAAAGCTTATCTTATTATACTCTAGCTAAGAGGATCATTATATTATATACTGTGCCATGATTAAACTGCTTTTTCTTAAAGTAGTTTGAATTTATGTTCAGACAGCTTTTATATTCATAAGCTCACAACACTACTCCACACATCCCCGGAGAGCAACCCAGGAAAGACTGTTCAAAGTACTGACACTTATTCTACTGTAATGTGCATTACTCTCAGTACTGTAGTAACTCTAAGTCAAATACACATAAACCCCTCTATATAACATGCTCAGTTTCAGATGTGATCTGGATTAACCTCTAAAATAGAAAGAAAAGATCTGCTGCAGAACTGTGTAAAGCTTTTGGCAATTTGACTCATATATTGCTCTCAGTCCTGTCATCTGAAGGTTACAGAGATTTTGGTTGATCTGTAACTATAAGACACAGATAAGTGGTGACAAAAAAGAAAAAAAAAGTAGCTTCAGCCTCTACTTTTCTCATATTTTATTCAGAGGTGTTGCTTTGGGGTTTTTTTTGTGCAAAGAACAAAATTATGTCTGTACTCAGTCTCTTAGCTTCAGATATAATAATATTCTGTTGGGTGTTACAAATAGTAGGAATAGACTTGTATGTCTAGAAGTGTGCACTTCTATCTGAATTCAAACATTCAATATTTTTGACTAGCTAGAACTAATGGAACAGATTTTCAAAACAAACCTTGCATCCCAGCAGTTTAAATAAATTACTAACAGGAAAATTTTTTTATGACATCAGGTAAAACCTTGGAAGGTTCAGTAGTGACTTGAGGCATGTTTAAACCCTTTAACATAGCACAGGCAGAGAGCTGACCTGAGGTACTTTAACTTGATGCAGAACAAATTGGCACGAAAGGTAGTTGTTTAGTCCCAAAAGGAGTAAAGTTGCATTAAAATAGTTCCATCTCTGCACTAATAAAGCTTACCTCACAGATGTTTTCTTGACAGTGCTTTTACAGATGTAGATACCATGCCACATATAACAAATACAAAGAAATTTTCTAGTCATAAAATGAACATAGCAACTCTTGTACATTTAGGTGAAGTCTGAAGCACTCAAAAAAAAACAATAATTATTTTCAGTCTTTATTTCTTTTTTCTCCTTCAGCCACTTGCTATGTATCCAATGAGGCTAAATCTTTATGGTAGAAATTCCAATTCTTAGCACATTATGTAGATAAACAATGCCTTTGGTATTTGGCTATTTCTGTCCTTTGAACATAAACAGAAAAAATCAGCATTCCAGATTGTCACTTCTGATACATTCATGCTTCTTATCTGGGAAGCTTGTCCTATATGTTAACACAAATTTATTGTTGATATAAAATGGTTTACCAGCATACTGTGAGAGTAAAACATACTGTGGCTAAAAATGGACCTAGAAGAGGTATGTATTTCCTTCTTTCTCAGGACCTAATAGGGATTCTGATATGGTAAATTTGACAGATCCATTTCTTTTTCCTCTGCAGTATTTCTCAAGTAGCCCAAATCTCTGAACATTAAATTAATTTCACCATGTTATTCTGAACATGAAAACTTTTAGGAAAGTGCTGACCTGTTTATTCCTCCTCATGTGACATCCTAAAGTAGTTATTTTTACATTCATCTTATTCACAGGTAAATCAGAAGAGTGGAAAAATTGCTATATCTTAATATTACTTAGAAGCTGATCATATTTTTTTCTCCATTCTATTGGTTAAAGTCTGATTGCTCTTTCTTCTCTTTCACTGTCTACCAATCTAAAGTAGGTATGTAACTGAAGAGATCAACTCTAGCATTAGCACCCCCATAAGTTATCAAGGATTTTTCAGAGTTTTGATAAATCCAAATCTGTTTTCCAGGTTCAAGTAATAGCAGGGACATCTTTCATTAGATCAAGGTGCTTGAAGCTCCATCCAGCCTGGCCTTGAACTTTTTTGGCAATGGGACATCCACAACTTCGCTGGCTCGCCTGTTCCAGTGTTCTTGTTGTAAAAAATGTCCTCCTTTTGTCCAATCTAAATCTACCCTCTTTCAGTTTAAAAAACCCATTGCCCCATGTCCTGCCACTACCCACCTGTAAAAAGTCTCTCTCCAGGTCTCTTGTAAGCTCTCTTTAAGTACTGAAGTGATACAATGTTCAGGGATGAAAAGCTAAACATCCAGTGATGTGCATTCACAGCCCAGAAAGCCAGTCATACCGTGGGCTGAATCAAAAGCAATGTGGCCAAAAGGTTGAGGAAGGTGATTCTAATCCTCTACTTTGCTCTCATGAGACCCCATCTGGAGTGTTGCATCCAGCTCTGGGGTCCCCAGCACAGGAAGGACACAGCCCTGCTGGAGTGATCTAAAGGAGGGCCACAAAGATGATCAGTAGGATGGAGCACCTCATAAAATCATAGAATCAGCTGGGTTGGAAAGGACCTCCGAGATCATTAAGTCCAACCCTTGATCCACTACCGCTGTGGTTGCTAGACCATGGCACTAAGTGCCACATCCAGTCTTATCTTAAAAACCTCCAGGGACAGAGAATCCACCACTTCCCTGGGCAGCCCATTCCAGTGTCTGATTACCCTCTCTGTAAAGAATTTCTTCCTAATATCTAACCTAAACCTCCTCTGGCACAGCTTAAGACCATGCCCTCTGACAGTTGCCTGGGAGAAGAGACCGACGCCTACCTGGCTACAACCTCCTTTCAGGGAGCTGGAGAGAGTGATGAGGTCTCCCCTGAGCCTTCTCTTCTCTGGGCTAAACAACCCCAGCTCCCTCAGTCTCTCCCCATAGGACTTGTGCTCGAGTCCCTTCACCAGCCTCGTTGCTCTTCTCTGGACCTACTCCAGCACCTCAATATCCTTTCTGAACTGAGGGGCCCAGAACTGGACACAGTACTCCAGGTGTGGCCTCACCAGCACTGAGTACAGGGGAAGAATCACTTCCCTGGACCTGTTGACCACACTGTTCCTGATCCAGGCCAGGATGCCATTGGCCTTCTTGGCCACCTGAGCACACTGCTGGCTCATGTTCAGCTTCCTGTCAATCCAAATTCCCAGGTCCCTTTCTGCCTGGCTGCTCTCCAGCCACTCTGTCCGCAGCCTGTAGCACTGCATGGACAAAGTGCAGGACCTGGCACTTGGCCTTGTTGAACCTCATCCCGTTGGAATCAGCCCAACTCTCCAGCCTGTTCAGGTCCCTCTGCAGAGCCCTCCTGCCTTCCAGCTGATTGACACTCCCTCTCAACTTAGTGTCATCTGCAAATTTGCTGATGGTGGACTCAATCCCCTCATCTAAATCATCAGTAAAGATATTAAACAGAACTGGGCCCAACACTGATCCCTGGGGGACACCACTGGTGACCGGCCACCAACTGGATGCAGCCCCGTTCACCACCACTCTCTGGGCCCGACCCTCCAGCCAGTTCCTAACCCAGCACAGAGTGCCCCTGTCCAAGCTGTGGGTTGCCAGCTTTTCCAGGAGTATGCTACGGGAGACGGTGTCAAAGGCTTTGCTGAAATCCAGATAGACCACATCCACAGCCTTCCCCTCATCCACCAGGCGGGTCACCTGATCATAAAAGGAGATCAGGTTGGTCAGACAGGACCTGCCCTTCCTAAACCCATGCTGGCTGGGTCTGATCCCTTGTCCATCCTGTAAGTGCTGCGTGATTGCATTTAGGATGTTCTGCTCCATAACTTTGCCAGGCACTGAGATCAGGCTGATGGACCTGTAGTTTCCTGGGTCCTCCTTTCGGCCCTTTTTGTTGAAATTGTCTTTCTTTGCCTGAACTTTCTCTAATATGCAGTGGTTTCCTCTTCTTCATTGAGAAGGTTTCCTCTTCTTCAATATCCTTCAATGAGAAGGATATGAACAGCTATCATAAGGCACAGTTAAATTACAACATTCAATTTTTTTTTTTTATTTTTCATAAATAATTGATTATTCCAAATGAATAAAACTATTGTTTTGTCACTTGTGAATTAAGAGGTGTGATTTTTCACCCAGGGCAAGTTTATTTCTTGTCAATTTCAGTGATAGTAACAGACACTTAAAATGAATATGTTCAGAACTATAGTATTTGTAGCACTTCAACGTCAAAATTATGCCATATAATTTTTGAACCTGGGAGTACCAAAGACCATTGCATGATGAACCTTCCATTCATCAGAGCATGGACAATCCATGTGCCTGTCACCAGTCTAATTAGAAGGAAATTGATTTACTTATTACACCAGAAAGACAGTTATTATATTATGGAAGATAAAATAACAGAACAGTTAAGTTTCGGGTGTTGAATATTTTGAAGAGCTGAAGAAAATCTTGGCAGATATTGTGAGGAAACGGTAGAAAGTGTCTCTTCAAGATCTAAGTGAGCCAGTTGATCTTCACTGCAACAAATTATTTAATATTGCTGAAGAACTTCTACTCTCCATATAAACCAATATCCAAAATGAGTTCTGGTAAGGAAGTTTCATACTGCCTTCCAATCTAAAGTTAATTAATCTTTAAAGTGGTGCTTGTGTAATGTTGTCGTGGAAATCTTTTTGTTGGAACAAGTTAGTGTTATTCGTGTGTTTTTTGGTTTTTTTGTGGGGTTTTGTTGGGTTTTTTTTATGTTTCTTTGTTTTCGGGGATTTTTTTTTTTTTGTTTTTGTTTGGTTTGGTTTGGTTCTTTTCTGGACTTTGGCTATTAATGTAGAATTAACTGAACTCTGCTGCCTCCCTGGGGTCCAGGTTAAAGATGTGACGAGAAGGCTTCCTGCCCTGGTACAGTCCTTGGATGGAGGTCCATGGGGCAGCAAAGATACAAGGGTTACTGATGTCCTAGAAACTATGGATTTGTCTGAGTATGGTCACATAGAAATTAGGGCTTCTGTCCTCAGAAAGGTGGTGGCATCTGTAGCCCAACTGAAGGGCATCTACATCAATGCACACAGCTTGGGCAACAAACAGGAGGAGCTGCAAGCCATTGTGCAGCAGGAAACGATGACACAGTTATGATCATGGAAATCATGTGAAGATTCACACAACTGGACTGCAGCAATGGATGGCTATAAAATCTGCAGAACGGATACACAAGAAAGGAGAGGCAGTGTAGTAGTCCTGTGTGTTAGGGAGTGGTTTGACTGTCTAGAGCTTTATGACGGTTATGATAGGGCCAAGTGTTTATGGTTAAGGATCAGAGGGAAGACAACAAGGCAGACATCCTGGTGGAAGTCTGTTACAGACCACCCCATCATGATGAAGAGGCAGACAAAATATTCTATAAGCGTCTGAGAGAAGTCTCGTAATCACTGGCCCTTTTTCTCATGGGGGGACTTCAACTTACTAGATGTCTCCTGGAAATACAACACAGCAGAGATGAAATAGTCTAGGAGGTTCTTGGAGTGTGTGGAAAACAACTTCCTGACACAGCTGGTGAGTTAGCTAGGGAAGGCATCCCACTGGACCAATTGTTTGTGAACAGAAAAGGATTAGTGGATGATGTGGTATTTGGAGGCTGTCTTGACCGCAGCAATCACAAAATGATTCAGTTCTCAGAGAAGAAAGGAGTTGGGGTCAGCAAAACTGAAACTTTAGACTTCCAGAGGGCTGACCTAGCCTGTTTAGGAGGCTAGTTGACAGACTCCCTTGAGAGGCAGTTCTGAAGGGCAAAGGGGTCTAGGAAGGCTGGACATTCTTCAAGAAGGAAATGTTAAATGCAGGGGAACAGGCCATTCTCATGTGTCAAAAGATGAACTGGAGGGGGAAGAAGACGAGATTGTCTGAACAGACAGTTTTGGCTGGAACTTAGGGGAAAAAAAAAGATGTGGCGGGAAACTCAGAAAGACTACAGGGATGTGTGAGGTTATACAGGAAGTAATCAGAAGGGCCAAAGGCAGTTAGAATTTAACTGACTATTCCATAGAAGACAATAAAAAAAGTTTCCATAAATGCATTAGCAAAAAAAAGGAGGGCTGAGGAAAATCTCCATCCTTTGTTGGATGCTGGGGAAACATAGTGACAAAGACTTGGGGCCAGGTTTGTTGGGCCAAGGACGGTTGTATGAGGCCAAGGACAGTTGTATGAGGTTCAACAATGCAAAGTAACAGGTCCTGCATTTGAGTCACAATAACCACATAACACTACAGGCTCAGGGAAGAGTGACTGGAAACCTGCCCAAAAATAGTGTGGACAGCAGGACTAGGGCAGTGATCGTCCCCTGTACTCAGCACTGGTAAGGCTGCATCTTAAATACTGTGTTTAGTTTTGGGTCCCTCACTGCAAGAAAGACATTAAAGTGCTGGAGCATGCCTAGAGAAGTACAACAGAGTTGATGAAGAGTCTGGAGCACAAGTCTTCTGATGGTGGCTGATGGAACTGTAATTGTTTAGCCTGGAGAAAAGGAGGCTAAGGGAAGACCTTATTGCTCTGTACCACTACCTGAAAGGAGGTTGTAACCAGGTGAGGCTTGGTCTCCTCCCACGTAATAAGATGAAGCGACCCCAGGTTGCACCAGGGGACATTTAAATTGGATATTGCGAAAAACTTCTTCATGGAAGGGGTTGTCAAACATTGTAATAGGCTGCCCAGGGAAGTGGTTGAGTTACCATCTCTGCAAGTATTTTAAATGTGTGTTGATGTGGCACTCGGGGGCATGGTTTAGTGGTGGACTTGACAGCACTAGTTTAATGGTTGGACTCAGTGATCTTAGAGGTCATTTTCAACCTAAATGATTCTATGATTATCCTATTATCACCTCAAAATATCTTTTTGTGTCTTCTTCATCAGTGTTTCAGTTTTGTATTTTCAATGTGCACTAGAGATGTATTAAAAAATTAGCTGAAGTCAATTGAATCTGAACTTCTTGCCAGGGATGTACAGGGGAGGAAAATTTCCTAGGTAATAATTTACAACACATAGCTTCTGCAGAATAATGAGATTAAATTATGACTGCCAGCACATATTTCACTTATCATCACAAGATAGATATAATATTGAGTAAATTAACAATAAACTCTCTACAAAGTAACAACTCAGTGACAACTGCACATATATTCCTAGATTCAAAACCTGCTTTTTCATAGGTCTTGTGTCTACAGTATTGGATTTAGGCTATCATTAGACTGTGTTTGGACTATAATTCATGTGTCAACAGCATTACAAATATAGCTACAATATCTGACTCATTTAGAAGATGGATTATAAGTACCAAATACTAAGTTCTCAGTCTTTTGAAATCAAAAAATGAAACAACTGTAATTTATAATAGTGTCTGTTCTTTTAATGACAACATTCGCATACCAGACTAAAAATATTGCAGTAGAACAAAGACATGAAATTTGCCACCAGCTTGCTCTATACATGACAAAAGAAAGAGTAGATTCTAGATACTAGAATCTTAGTACCTTGAATTTATTAAATGCTCCTATTTTGTTAGATACATAGAGTATTCCTCCATTTATTAGTACAGTTCTAGGACTTCAGTGTGAAAATTTTCTTCCTCAAAACAACAAAGGTTACTATTACTAGATGGACTTCAACATGGCTACTATAAGACTGTATAGTCAATATGAATAAAGACATTTTAGAAGGTGAAACATTAAAACATTATTTATTTAATTGATTAATCTATTGACAAAGACAAGGACAATAAATTTGATAGCTCTGCAAACCTGGACTAGATACTTCATTTAAACACCTCATGATTACATATATGGAAGATAAAAATTCTATTAATGGTAGAGTATGAATTTTCAAGGTAAAAGATAGGGATTTACTGTGTGAATTTTAGTAATATCAAAGTGAGTCAAAAACCTGTAAACCTGCATTTGAAAATGTAATGTTTTTTATTAGAACAAAAAATCAATGCTAAATGCAAAATGATCTAAAAGCAAAAGGAAACACATTTGAAAGTAAAATTTTAATAGAATAATTTCACTGACACAAACAATTTTATGAAAGTGACCTGGAACAATTTCTCAAAGTATATGGTTAAAAATGAAAGTTTTGAACAGTTTCAAGTGTTATTTTCAAATGATTTGCAAATACAAAATGTACTATACATTCTGTTCTTCCTTTCTTGAATATGTTTTTTATTATAGCTCTTTTTTTTTTCCCAAAGTAATAAGTAGAAAAGAGCAGTTATACTTTGCACAGTTTTTTTGTTTTTACAGATAGTGTGTCATCTTTATGAAATAAAGGTAGTAAACAATTAAATATTCTGGACTACAAATGTGAAGCATTAATGAGGAAGTAATAGAATTCCACTCTGTGTGTTTATTAATTAGAGGTCAATATAGCCAATCTTTTTTATCAACGACTACTAAAATTTTAAATTCAGTTAAACATAGATCAATTCTCCTTCTAACAATAAATTACTTTCTTACTCTAAGATAGGCTAAGTAGCCGTTATTTATAGCTGGATATATAAATGAGAAATGTAAGCTGTTTATAAAGCATAAATGCTATTTAAAGAAAATTCTTTTTTCTCATCTTTTATATCAGAGTTTAATTTAGAATAAAGTGTAGAAGTCTGGATGTTAGGAGGTAAAAACCTCTGTCTCATGCTTTTGATTGCAGATTGGATTTAAAAAGTAAGTTTGTTAGACTAGAAGTGAGCTTTTTGAAATCTTGATGGGTAATATGTAAAACCACACAAAGCTGGTCTTGGGGTTGAAAATAGTAATAAAGTGGATAAGTAACATCTGTTCTGTGATTCATGGCTTGCTAGGACAAAGGAATGTAAAATAATTCCAGAACCAGAAAAAGAACCGTATTGCTTGTAGATAATAAAAGTTACATAGCTAGCATGGCATCTCAAAATAAAACATTCTCAGAACTGGATTTGTAAACTAAAGTTGTTCATCTTTATACCAATATCCAGATAAAATTATCTTTTGATGACACACAACTAAATACCAAATAATATTTGCATCGTGAAGGAGAAGATGTCAATTTAATGTCTATCTCGTTTTAACAATTATCAGCCTTTTTTTCTGGGAGCTAGATCTTGAGACAGGAACAGGAAACATAGATGGGAAGTTTCCGAAGTCATGCGAACGACATTTCAAGGGGTAGAAGTGGCTTAAATATCATTGAGGCACTCCTGTTTTCTATTGGCAGACCTGAGTGGTTGTGACTAGATGGAGGAGTCGGGTTTTTGGAAGGATGCCAGAGACGCATCCTGAGAAATGTAGTCCCAAATGGTATTCCAATACACATGGGCAGTGAGATACCCCATGGTGGTTGGTCAAGGGAGTCACGTGTTGTTTTGAGGTGCATATAAAAGCTGTTGTCTCATTTGAATAAAAGGATTTGGTTACTGAACCCCCAAGCAGTTGGGTCTGTATGGTTTTATTTATTTACTGTATTAATAAGCCATAACTAGACATAGTGAAAACTCAACTGAAGTTGTAATGGGTCTAATACTAAAGATGAGTAGAACAAATCTGCATGTGGCAACTAGTCTGATGTGTCTTTCGTATATCTAATCCATGTTCACATGCAGACCAATTCACAGATGTCCAACACAGACCACCTCTGAAGGGGCTTTTAAGCCTGTTAATATCAAGGCATATATAGACTTTTCTTCCTTGTGTTCTACCTTCAGACGAGTTTGTAACTGGAAAATGTAACTGATGGGTGTACTGAATCTTTACACTGAATTTTCAGTTCCCAGTGATATTAATAGAAGCTACATATGCACAGATTGAAGTATGATTTGAACTTCAGAAAGTAAATAAATGCATGAAAAATTTGCTATGATGAAAAATTTAACTATTCCTGTGGTTGCTCTGCAAAGTCTTATTTCCATTATTTTTTTCAAATAGAATTTGGGAAGACATTCTTCAAATAAAGAGGAATGAACTCATCCCCCTTCCACTTACCAAAAAATACACCAGGTGTCTTCTGTAGCAGAAACCCAGGAATCTTTTTCCTGAGATGTTTAACCATGCCACAGGCACTGAGCGTAAAGACAAAAGAAGTATAACCACTTGCTCAGTTTTAAGGCCAGGGCTCTTTAATATTTTTACAAATTATCTGGAGGCAATATCAAATGCATATTAAGTATGTTGCTGATGATATTATACTAGGAGGGGCTGCATACTTCTTTTGAGGGTAGAGAGGCCAGACTACAACCTCCGCAAGGTGGGTAGCAGAGCAGGAGGTGCTGTTCTCCTCTATCTGATGACCAGCAATAGGACACGAGGAAATGGAATGAAGGTGTGTCAGGGAGGTTCAGACTCGACATGAAGAAAAGGTTCTTCACAGAGAGGGTGGTTGTTCATTGGAATGGAT
This sequence comes from Pipra filicauda, assembly GCF_003945595.2. Lineage (NCBI taxonomy): Eukaryota > Metazoa > Chordata > Aves > Passeriformes > Pipridae > Pipra > Pipra filicauda. The sequence goes on from NW_024104541.1 coordinate 125,707, forward strand.
TATTCAGGGAAGTGGTCACAGCACCAAACCTGTCAGAGTTGAAGGAGAGTTATAGTCACATAGTTTAATTTTAGGTAGTCCTGCGAGGGGTAGGCAGTTGAACTCGATGATCCATTTTGGTCTCTTCCAAATGTAGATATTTTATACTGTTCAGTGTTAAGAAACGACTAGAAAAATTCTGGTATTCTCAGTATTATCTGCTGTATGACCAGTGATGACAAAACAGATATAAAACTATAGTATGTGACACGTTATTTCCCAGTCTCAGGGACAGAGATATATCTAGTTGGAGGTGTTCAGCTTGAAGAACCAGAAAAGAGACAAGAAAAGTAAAGAATGATGTAGAGAGAACAGTGCTGTAGAGACATCTTAATCTTCAGTAGGCAAGTCTCCACTTATGGAAAAGATAAAAAGATCAAAACTAGCTGATTTTAATTTTTAAATAACTGAATCCAAATGAATGATTCTGAGTTTTCAGACTAATTAAGTTCTGCATCAAATAAGCGAGGGATGACTCACCATGTGCCACCATGAGCCAGCAATGTGCCCTTGTGGCAAAGAAGGCTAATGGCATCCAGGGTTGCATTAAGATGATTATTGCCAGCAGAGACTGAAACATCCTTGTATGAGGAAAGGCTGAGAAAGCTGTGATTTTCAGTTTGGAGAAGAGGAGGCTGGGGCAATATCTTATCAACCGTTATAAATATCTGAAGGGAAGGGGCATGGAGGTTGCAGTCAGATTCTTTTCAGTGGTGCCAAGTGACAGAGGAAACAGGCATGAAATAAAACACAAGGAGCTCCACCTAAACACTTTTTTTCTGTGAGGGTGACTGAGCAGTGATACAGATTGCCTAGAGATGTTGGGAAGTCTCCTTCTTTGGAGATGTTCAAAAGCTGCCTGGACATGATCCTGGACAACTGAGTCCAGGTGGTGCTGCTTGAGCGAGAGGTTGGACCAGATGACCTCCAGAGGTCCCTTCTGACCTCAACCGTTCTGTGATTGTGTGAAAGGTCACAAGTTGACAATTGTGTCTAAAACTTCTGTAGTAAATATTCTGAATATGCCGTTACTAGGAGATGTAGATGTTTCAAGATTTTTTCTCAATGACAACATATTTTTATGTAAATAATTACTTCTGGAATCAGGGACAGCTAGTTTGTTAACTTATCATTAAAGTTGATATAATTTTTCATAGTTTATATGTACATATTTTCCACCATGTGCTGAACAAACTATTGGTACAGAGAGGATATTGTAAGGAACAAAAATGATAAAAACTGAAAGAAGAAAATATATATGAATTGTAAAATAACCAATCTAAAAAAACTCTCAATCTTTTATCATAGTAAGAAAGGTAGTCTGATATGCTCTTTTTGTGATAGGTAAGAATATGAAATGCCTAGAAACATGATGTGCAAAATGCATAGTGTATGATAAATAGATTACAAAATACATGGAATACATGGAATATGTAGAACCTTTGGAAAGATGCCCAGACGCCATGTTTTATTCTGACAGAAAGAAAAGAGGTGCCAGGACTCTCCATTTTTACTCACGTTAATGGAAGCTGTGCCTTCTTGATGTTCATTAAAAAGACATTCAATATCATATAAGATTGGACCTAAACTATAGTTTGAATACATTTTATTTTTTCAGATAAGGGAATTAGAGAGTAGATATCCTGAATTCATCTTCCTTAACAGGTTCAAATAACTTCAACCCTACACAATCTTTTATTTTTTTGGGACACACTTCCAATTAAGAATGTCTCTATTTATTAAGAGTGAAATTTTGGTACCCTTCTAGGTAGAGGAAATTTGGCCATTGATTTCAGTGGAACTGGATTTTTTTACGGCTCATGGCCAAATGTTATTTTAGGTAATAACTGTTATGTTTATACTGATATTTTATATTGCTTTACTTTTGTAGTTCTCTGTAGAAAAAAAACCCTCCCTATTTCTAGTATTGTCCTCTATTCATGTTAATTTAAAGATAATATTGTCTAGGTTTTCTTGAAATTAAAATCTTGAATAAGTTTATGAATTTTACTCAAGGTCAAACATTGCTCCATTAAGTTCATCTTTTATCTCCAGAAAACTTGGGAACTTCTTACAGTAAAAAAAATAATTTAAAAAAAGAGATTTATCTGAAGTCCAGAAGGAACAAAAGGAATTGTGTACATTTCTTCAAACTTCATTTCTTACATCCTGTTATTTTTCTTCATATTTAACAAATGAGTGAAATATATGAAGGCATTTTTTCTTTCTTGTTTTGAAGAAGAAAATAGGCAGAGCTATGCTGAACCACTTATGAAATCTAAATCATTTATAAGAGAAAATGGTAGCAGTGTATCCAAATGTAGAAAAAGAGTTTCTGAAGAGTATAGGCCACTTAAAAGATTTTTTTTCCTGTTTACATTCAGGAGGAGAAAGTATTATTGTGTAGAGCTTTTCATCTACTCAGTGTAGCATTAAATAAATATCTTTCTGCAGGTTATTGCTATACCAGCAGGGAACTGAGATGCATGTGTGCACAATTATTCTCAGTGTATAAAAAAGAAGAAGAAAATTATATGTTTAAACGTAGAGTTAAACAGGCAATACAAAGAAATACAGGAGAAACTTATTTCTGCTTCATTTAATACACTTCTATATGTCATATACTCTACATCCCAATCTATGTGGTAGACTGAGGTTCATATTTGTACAAAATCTGGTTAAAGACAGAGTAAAAACACTCATGTTGGGATGCCTCAGCATGTCATGCTTCCACCAAAACCAGTCAACACATGCATCTGCTGTGACTGAAGAATCTGTTTTAATTCAGAACTATATTTATTCGTCATCCACAACCTTTTTTCTTTTAATTTAAGAATGTTTCTTTCTATCATTTTCATAAGAATAATTGATTTTGAGTACCACATGACTAAGTAAAGTGAGAAACTTTGTATGGAACATTATTTTATAATTCATTCCTATGTGAATTACAAACTTATGACTCTTATGTTTCCTGACTGAACTCTTCTAGTGTCCAGATTTGGGGTGAGGAAGCAAGACAACATTTAAGTGATTGGAGACATGAAGAAGATTAGAGGTTAAGCAGAGGATAGAGCTAAATATGGATAACTGAAAATGTTTATAAGATAAATTCTTAGAAAGTATGCTGGGAAAAATTTCATTTTAACAGCGTAATCCAGGTGCTTGCCTCTAAACCTCCTTTTAGTCTACATATTTTCCAGTTCAGCCTGTTTCCAGTAGAAGTGGAGGTTTGATGCACCTAAAGAATACAAGGCTAGATCCAAATCAAGAACTTAGATTAAATGTGTCTGTGTTGAGCTATATGGCTTGAAACCTTACTGTTTACAGTTTAGTTCCTTAAAGATCCCAAGTTTTCATGGTCAAGTTTCTTCACTGCCTTCAGCCGTGTACATATAAATGGCAGCATCTCAGCAGGGATGAGTGTTTCCATATCTGTGTCACGCCTACAGCTGTCTTTGAGTCTGGTGACACTGAACAAAAAAATGTCCAAATCTGAAATCACAAGAAAACTGATCCCTTGTGTATCTGCTGAGAACACAGCATAGCAGAAATCATAGCAAACATTTCTACTTAAAATGTGGTGAAGAAAGAAACATTGCCACCTATCTCTTAACAGCTTTGTGATTAAAGTGCTTACCCATAAAATCACTCCTATTTTCAGCTGTGTGATGATACTTTTCCACAAAAGTGTTAGGGAAATTCGTAGGTGAAGCTCTGGGTCAATAAAGCTAAGGTTGGTACTCAATTTATGTCTCTTAGTTCTTGCTAATTATTCTATTAAACACATTCAAAAAAATAGAGTTTTGCATACTCTTTTTTGAAAGAAAATGAGATAATATTATATGATGATTTATAATTCTGTGTTTCAAAAGGAATTTCAGGCTCGGGTATGCCTTAAGAATATTAGTGGAGCAGTTGCATCTCCTGTTCCAGTTTTTAAGAACTTAAAAGATGATATATAAATTCCATATTTGGAGCCATACACATCTTCACTGTACATTATTCATTTTAGGTAATTTCTTTCCATAACATAAAAGCTTAATATACTGTAATTTGTAATATTTACATCTACAATGTAAAGATATGTTCTGGAAGCTGTTTCAGAGGATAAATATTTGTTAAATAACTTCACATGCCTATAGATACTAATAAATCATTTTAATTGAAAAAGGGAAGAGGGAACAGATTCGAAGTTGGAAGAAAATGCCAAATAAGAAAAAAAAGCTATATGAAATAAATTTCAAATAAGAACATCTAAAATGAGAAGAAAAAAGGACTAGATTCTGAAACAAGAGGACAAGATAAAAGAGTGGCTGAGTAGCTCTATAGATTTTTTTTTTGTTTCAAGAAAATTTCATTAAAAGAATGGACTTAACAATGACGAACACTCTGGTCTTGTAATTAATTTTTTATAAAGCACATTTTATCAACCTAAAATAAAAGCTATTCAATACAAATAACTAGTGGGGCAGGTATCTGGAACATTATATTTTTGCTTTTTACATCAAATTTACAGCAAATATTTTTAACTGGGCTCAGTAGGATTAGGATCATTCAGAACTCACACTTTCAAGTTGGAGGGGACCAGTGGGTGTTAGCATATCCTCAACCTTCCAAGTGTTCAGTAGCTTGCTGTTGTGGTTTAGGAATGGTATTCTCCAATGTAGTACTCCTGCTAAAACCATACACTGCTTCCCCTGCCCCCTCCAGCTGGACAAAGATCACAAACTGAGATAAGAACAATTTACTTGAAACAGCAATGAGACAAGAAAATGAAAGTAGCAGCCACAATATTAATAATAAAAATATGAAGTACAAAAATATAAAAATATATAGAAAATATGTAAAATAATATATAAATATGTAAAAGGCATAAGAAAAGAAATTATTTTCATGAAAAGCTCATGACAAAAACAATACCGGATGGCTCTTCCTGCCACATTTTCTTGAGTGAAAGGAATATCCTCTTTGGAAGGGAGAGTCTCTTTCCCCTCCCCCCCTCCAGTAATGACAAGAGGTGGTATAGAATAACCTCAGTATCTTATCCATGTCCTCTCCTGGTTACTTCAAAAATTAACCCTGTCGTAGGTATTCAGCTACAATATGCTTTTGAAATTATTCAGTCCTGTACTGAGGATTTCAGGAGCTGAAGAATCCATCTTTACTGCTAGAACTTTGTTGCACAACTTAAAAATTCAGTTATTAAGTTTCTATCACCTATATTTTCTGCTGACATAGGTACTCAGTAATTAAATCACCTTACTTTGATAGGATCTTTCTTTCAATAAGTTAAATGGATTAAGCTTATTAAGTCTTTGACTGAAAGACATTTTCTTCTCATAAATTTGGGGGGTTTTTTTCACTTTTGTGAACTTTTCAATATCCTTTATAAAATATGCTTATAATACTGACTTCCATATCTTGATATCTATTTCAGCAGTATTTACTTATCCTTCTTACTTACACAGCAAAAAATCAAAATAGACCTTTTTTGTCACAAGGTTATCGTAGGAGCTCATGCTTTTCTGTGTGCTGGATAGCTTTCGGAACTAATTTTTTCCAAAAACCATCACTCATTCCTTAAAAACATTACTTAAGCCCTTGGCTGTCCTAAAGCCATGTGTTTGAATGGGTCACAGTTACGAAGTACTTTCAAAAACTCTCTATGATTGCTTTGTCTTGCTTATCAATTTACCATGTTGCCGATATTTGTGTCATCAGCAAATTTTATGAAGAGTAGAGTTTTTTTACTTACAGAGAACTGAGTGGAATAGTAACTATGGTTGGCTTGTACCAATTCTTAGGAAATTGTTCTAGAAATAACAATGTTCAGTTTGGGATGGTTTTTTTTTCCTATTCGTAATGGACTAGAAAGCACTTCATCATTCTTCGAGATAAAAATATATCAGCCTGTTTCTACACACAGAGCAAAAATGTTTATTGAACATTGCAGCCATTTTTCTGCAGATGTGAATTAAGCATAGTGCTTAGACTTTCTTCCTTAATTATTGCCATGTCTTCCATTTTCCTGTTGAAGTATCATCAGTGGCAGTACTGTGGTTTCTTTCTAACTCCCAGATCTTACATATTGGATGTAGGGTACTGGAGACACAATGCTCTGTAGCAGGTAGCAAGTATAGGCCCCTCACTTATTCAAGTGTCACAGGCCACTCTCCCCAGAAAGCACCCCCCTACTCATTAGGGAGAAGGATAAAAGTATTTTCTTCATCATGATACTCATTATCTCTTCTTCATGTAGATAAATTTATACATGTATATGAGTTTTTACAATATTAGACTCAATATTGACACTTTAAGTATTACTACACTTTTGAAAAATAGGTTATATTTAAGTTAATTACACATTGCACTTTCATATATATATATGTATATGTATATGTGTGTGTGTGTGAGAGAGAGGAGTATTTGAAGAGGGCATGACAGAGCACACGTTTCTGAAAAACACAGAAGACAAAATAAGAATATCCACTGCTGAATGCCTGAGACTGAGCACTTCTGAGCTTGTAAATCCTGTGTTGGGAAGAGCAAGGTTGAAATGACAATTGTATTAGCAACGTTTATTCACCAAAATCATCCACATAGTGAGTATTTTCTAGTTGACCAGTTGCACCTAGAGGTTACACTCTAGTTAAATGAGTCGTTTACATTTACATGGAAGTTGCACACCTTTCACTGAGAATACATTACCAATAGAACTTTTGTGGTGACCAGCAATAAGTAATACATGGGACTACTGTACAAAAAGTAGTAATGATCGAGTGGTTTTGGTTGGAAGTGAGCTTAAAGATCATTTAGTTCCAGCCCTCAGCATGGGCAAGGACACCTTAAACTAGACTAGATTGCTCAAACCCCCATCCAGCCTGGCCTTGAACACTTTAAAGGATGGCACAGCCACAACTTCTCTGGGCAACCTGTTCCAGTGCCTCACCACACTCACATTAGAGAATTTCTTCTTAATGTCTAATCTAAACTTACCTTCTTTCAGTTTAAAGTCATTCCCCCTTATCCTATCACTACATGTCCTTGTAAAAAGTCCCTCTCCAGCTCTCTTGTCGGCCTCCTTTAGATACTGGAAGGAAGCTATAAGGTCTTCCTGGAGCTTTTTCTGCAGATTGAACAACCTTGACTCTCACAGTCTGCCTCCATAGCAGAGGTTCTTCAGCCCTCTGATCATCTTCATGGTTCTCCTCTGGACTCACACCAACAGGTTCATGTCCTTCTCATGCTGGGGGCCCCAGAGCAGGATGCAGCTCTGGGTGAGGTCTCACCAGAGCAGAGTTCAGGAGGGGAGAATCAACTCCTTCAGTGTCCTGGCCTCACTTCTGCAGCTTAGGATGCAGCTGTCTTTTGGGTTGCAGACTTACTCTGCTGGGTCATGTTGAGCTTCCTGTCCATTAATACCCTCACATCCTTCTCCCCAGGGCTGTTCTCAAACCATTCTCTATTCAGCCTGCTTTTGTGCTTGGGATTGCCCCAACCCACATGTAGAACCTTGCACTCAGCCTTGTAAAAACTCATGAGGTTTGCACAGGCCCACCTCTCGAGCCTGTCAAGGTCTCACTTGATGCATGCCTTCTCTATAGTGTGTCCCTTCAGAGTGTACCACACAGCTTAGAGCTATCAGCAAACTTGCTGAGGGTGTGCTCCATCCCACTGTCCATGTCACCAACAAATACATTAAAAAGTACCATGAATAATATTTTCCACTACAATGAGTGCAACTACTCCCATGCTTTTAAAGACAGAATTATAAAAATCAGGTCATATCTTCAAATTATAAATCATCACAGATATATAAACTTGAAAAACTGCATTTAAATCAGGTAGTGGTTCAACACAAATGAAATGTGAGGACACCAGTGTGTGTGTTCACAGTTCTGTAGCAGCTAGTCTACCCATAAAAACATATTTATGGAGAATATGAGGTGATACTCAACTGCATTCAAGAACCAGTGGTTTATCAGGTTTTATCCTGAAGATTGGGATTTTGCTTTGTATGCATTATAAGCAGTTTTGCAAAGTGTGATCACTTGCAGCGTGAAGAGTTTCCTTCTGTTTCTCTAACTGTGCTGTGACTCAAACCTTGCTCTCTTCTCAAGAAATAAAATACAAAATGGAGGATTCAATTTCTTCTATATATGTCTTGTATCTCAATTGTCTTCAATTTATTTTTTTTCAAATACTACATGTATATTTCTCTTGCTATCAGTTGGTAAACTATTCTCATGATAGGTTGCTAGTATATTTTTACATTATGCTAAATCAATGTGGTTACATGGGATTGAAAAAGAAGAAAAGGTTTGTTTCTTCCCAAGGATTTTCTCCAGAAATTACTTTCTGAATGATCCTTTCGACTCAGTATCATCAAAACAGTAGAAGTATATGTAAGTATTTAACCAATATCCAAGTACCAAATGTTAAACCTAATTGGAATAATTTTATGTTAATTCAAAATTTGATAGGATAAAAAATTAAACATGATTTAAGTTTTAAGTAAATATGATAAGGAAAAGATCCAGTAACATTTCTAGAGGAAAGAACTGGGAGGTGGTAGAGGAGAGCAGTAGAATGAGAAAATAAAACTACGGGCAGGCAACTGTGACTCTGTATTTTTGACTTCTGGTAAGACTCTTTGACATATGAAGTCCCCCGTGTGAGCTAAAGAGAGTTCCTCTTTTTTTATTTCCTCCTGCAACCAATAAAAATAATTTGAACTAGTAGAAATGCTTTGGAAAAGACATTTCTGTCTTAATAAGGATGATAAATGAGTACTGAATCTTTGCAAGAACATGAGTACTTGGAAGAGTGAAAATTTGAATATAATGTCAATGAGAAATGAAAGTATAGTATGATAAAAGAGAAAAAAAAAAGAATAAAAAAAGACTTTGAGCCAGCTATGTCGATTTTTAAGAGGAAAAAGCTGACTGTTTCTGTATAGGGTATATCATCATGGCTGGGCTTCGCAAACGAAGATTTGGGAAGGAGTACAAGCGTGTTGGTGGCTAAAAAGGCCAATGTGAGACAGACAAGTCCGATTGCAAAAGGCACAGCAGAAAGACTCCTTGGATGGTATTGACAAGACACGATTCTTTCTGCGTTGTCTTTTCTCCTCAAGAGTGATCCTGTGTGCGTTCTCAAAAGAAACATCAGCGTTATGGATTGTGTATCTCCAGACCTCCCGATTGGAGGCCAGAGTAGATGAGTGAAGAAGATCAATATGGCCAAGGCTGAGATGTTGTTTCAGGGAGTCCTTGTGTCTCCTCTTTGGGGCTCCTTTCTTGCGGCAGCCAGTGGCAAGTTCACCACAGAGCAGGATTTTAGGGAGGCGGTGGTCCTTCATCCTGGAGATGTGCTCTGCCCAGCGCAGTTGTGTTCTCAGCAACATGGCCTCAATACTCGTAACTTCTACCTCCTCTAGAACAGATGTATTAGTCACATAATCTTTTTACCATTGGTCGTAAAATCCTTGCAAGAATACTTTTGAACAGACTAATACCCACTATAGCAGAAAAACTTCTACCTGAAAGCCAATGTGGTTTCAGAGCCAATAGGAGTACCACAGACATGGTATTTGTTCTCAGACAACTGCAAAAGAAGTGTAGGAAACAGAACAATAGGGTATACAGCCATAAGTCTATTGAAGGTGAAGCGATCATGCCAGTAAAAAAAGGGTTTTTTTCATAACTAAAAGGAAGATGAAATTTTTTTTTGTCTCAGAAAAAATGCATTGTGTTAATTATAATTTGTTGCACTAATTACCATTTCTGAGAAAAAATTCTTCATGCTTTTTCAGATATTCTCTATTTGAATAATAAAGGCTAAAATAATTTGAAATAATATTGAATATCCTAAGACAAAATTTTATTATTGTCTAATGAAAATATTTATCTTTTTAATGAAGGAAACAAAAATAAACAACTTTGTATAGTTCAAACATAAATATTAAAAATGTTTTTTTTTCATTAGCCAAACCAGTGAGTCACCCAATATGGTGACATGAAGCATCAAGAGACAAACAGTTCAAACGAGATGCATTTGCTTGAATATCATTAAAGACCAACTGAGAAACTGTGACTCTGCCCAAATAGAAAATTCCAAGAACTCTCAGAAATCTCAAGAAATTTTAGACCATGGTCAAGTTCTGTTGTCTGGATGTAACTGATATATCTGTGAATCTTCCAACCAGATTCAGGACTTCAATCTTAAAGCAAATTCTTTGTTCTTGCTCAAATGTTAAGATATTTCTGATTAGCTCAGCTGTCTTCATTGCTGCTGCTCTGATCTGGGACAGATGTCTTAGTTCTGCAGTGTGAGTTCTGTTGCCCAGGATCTGCTGTGGTAACAAGCACAATGAGAAAAAGACATGGGTGGTATTTTTTTTATAGCTGTTTTCTAAGTTAATGAAAGTTCAAGTCCTTCCTCATCTTACTTGAATTTTCAAAATAGTTCATTCAAACTGAGACAGCTTTTCATTTTTCCTCTTGCTGCAGGGCCTGGGTTTGACCCAGGGAAAGCAGAACTGTATCTGAAGCTCTGTTTCTTTGATGCATACCTCTTATTCAAATCACTTTATGTTTGACACCCTCCAGTGTAAAGCTCAAGGCCTCTGTTTATATTTGTTTCACGTTAGTATTGTGTTTTTCCTATCTTTGGTTCCCTTTTCTCTCTCTCTCTCTTTCTCTCTCTCTTTTATAATCCACATTTTGTCGTTCTTATTTGTTTGAAAATAATGAACTAAACACATACATATATATTTCAGCTGATTTGCACTTCTATAACATTGCAAAAGTAACAAAACCTCATCTTCTTGTGTTTACAATTCTAAAGTCGAAGTGACCTTAAGTTCCCAGAGCAAACTAGAAAATTGAACTCATTGTTTTTAGATTTTGGTGTGAAAACACGTAAACAGTGGAGTATGTAACATTTATATTTTAATATTTCTTTCCCTTGACTTTTATGCCTATTCTGATTCCCCTGCCTATTCCTAATCACATTGCTATAACAGTTAATACTGTCTGAATCTTTTAGAGATGCGACATACTTATAAAACTAAAGAGATCTTAAAGGAGAAACAAACATTAAGTGATTCTGAAGCCGATATCATAGTAAGAGGAGACTGAAAGAAAGAAAATTCCTGCTTTAGCTCTAAACATTTTGGAGAATTATACTTTTGCATGTGAAGGAAAGAAAACAAGAGTTTCGTTTCCAATAACTTAGAGAATTTAAAGAAAAGGAGTTATATTAATAGGAATTAGGGAGTACTTGTCTTTGTACCTGAAACTTTTAACCCCAATAGTTATCACAGAAGGATAGAATTGTTTGGGTCAGAAGGAACATTTCAAGATCATCCAGTCCAACCCTTTGTCATGGGCAGGGACACCTTCCACTGGACCAGGTTGTTCAAAACCCCATCCTTGTTGGCCTTGCTGGCCTTCCTGGAGCATCCACAACGTCTCTGGGCAATCTCTTCTACTTTTTTGCCACCTGCACTGTAAAAAAACATTTTCTATATGTCTGATCTAAACTTACTCTGTTTCAGTTTAAAACTGTTACCCACTGTCCTCCCACTACAGACTTAGTGAAAAGTCTTTTTCCAGCTTTCTTACAACTGCCCTTGTACATTGACGGCCTCCCTAGTCTGAACAATCCCCAGCTTTCTCAGTCTTTCTGTGTGGGAAAGGTCTCTTGATTTTCATGGCCCTGCTTTGGGTCCACACTATCCATGTCCATCTTGTACTGAGGACCCCAGAGCTGGACAGACGGGTTCTCACAAAAGCAGGGTAAAGGAGAAAAATTCCCTCACTCAACCTGCTGGCCACCATTTTTTATGCAGCCCAAAATATATTTAGCTTTCTGGGTTACAAGTGCATCTTGATGGCTCACATCCAGTTTTTTTGTCCACCAGTTTTCCCCAGTCCTACTCCACAGGATTGTTCCCAATTCATCCATCACCCTATCTGTATTGATATTGGGGCTGCCCTGACCCAGGACACCTTGCAATTGGTCTTGTTGAACTTCATGAGGCTCCCATGGACCCACTTCTCAGGCCTGTCAAGATCCCTCTGGATGGCATTGGTTCATGCACACATTTGCAGAGGGTGAACTCCGTCCCTTTGTCTATGTCATGGGTGAAGATGTTAAGCAGTATTAGTCCCAGTATATACATCTGAGAGACACAGCTCATCACTGGTTTCTATTTTGTCATTGAGTCATTATTTGTAACTCTTTGGACATGACCATGCGACCAATACCTCATTCCTTCTAAGATCCGTACCTCAAACCCATACCTCTCCTATTTAGAGGTAAGAAGGTAGTGCAGGACGATATCAAAGGTTTTACAGAACTGCAGGGAGATGACATTCATAGATCTTCCCTTATTTACTGATGCAATCATTCTTTCAGAGAAGGCTACTAGACTAGTTAGGCATGATTTGCCCTTGAAGCCACGTTGTCTGTCTCTAATCACCTCCGTGTCTTCGACATGTTTCAACATAAATTCCTGGAAGATCTGTTCCATGATCTTGCCAGGTGAAGGTGGTGTACTGAGTGGTAGGTAGTTCCCAGGGCCCCACCCTCCTTTTTAAAAATTAATGTCCTATTTCCCTTTCTCCAGTAACTGGGGAGTTCACCTGGCTTCCATGACTTTTCAAATATGATGGAGAGCAGCTTGGCTCCAAAATATGTCAACTTCCTCAAGGTCCTGGGATGTATCTCATCAGTTCCTATGTCATAGAAGCCTGCAGGATTTATGTAATTCGTGATTTTTCTTATTTTATCCCTTTTTTCCTTTTTTTTCATCCCTTTCCTCTATATTTCCTTTTTACTGTTTTTTTTCTCTTTTCATTAGTGTCCTAACAAGCATGGGATCATAGATTTGCGGTTTGTGCAGTTCTTGTAAAAGCATCTGCCTTTCATTATCTGTTGCTATTTCAAGTTATTTCTCCTACTGTATGTATGTTCTCCTGTGAAGACTGATTTGACTGTTTCTTTTCCATGTTAGATAGTTGATATATTTTGTGACTCAGAGAGATGTACCTGTGACCATATCTACTCTGACTGGTATTGCCTTCCTTTGAATTGGTTTAGTACTGCCTTTCTATTTACTGCCTTTTTTTCATCCCACCAAATTTTCTTTATGGATTAAAGCAACTCATTCTTCGTGACCAGAAGATGAATGTCAAGCACAAGATTTGTCTCACCAAAAGCAGAAGTAACAATGCAAATATCTATGCCTTAGCATATCACCTGCACTCCAAACAGTGATATGTCAAAAAACATGACACTGGTAGAATAAGATTCCTCTTGTCCTAAAGTAAATATCTAAAGTGACTCTAAAATATTATACCCTGCATCAGCCTTTTCTCTCCATTTGTTACAGAGGAAGACGGTCATGAAAGGCTCAGATGCAGGCAGCTGCATTTGAGAAATCTGAAGTTGGTTGAACATGAAAACATCTCCAAGTTGGTGGCTGATTTTATCCAAATAAATGAAAAGGAGAAACTGAAGAAAAAGTATTAATACTGATATAACTGTTTATCATTGTTAGTAATAAATTAATTGGCCTTTTTTAGAGAAAAAAATGCTTTTCTCCCTTTTTTTGTTTTCTGTAAATACCCAAAACCATCTTGCTCTCTTTTATGTTTTAATACTACAGCTTACAGAGAAAAGCCTGGTTAAAATTCATACTAAAAAAGGCCCTTCTGATTCTAACATCTTCAACATCTGTGGGAAACAAAAATAAAACACAAAAATTAGACCCTGCTAAACCTGGCTCTGCAGGGAGGATTTTACTAGTGTGTGAATAAATAAAACCATTTGTCCTTATGGACACATGCTGACTGTGCACAGAGGAGGTTGAGGTTGCTTCCCACCCCCACTCAAGATGTTTTTATTAGAATAAGGTTATCTGTTTACCATCTTGTTTATGTTTCTTTAAAAGAAAGCCACACATAGGAGGCAACCTTAAAAAAAACCCAAAACAACAAAAAAAAAGTCAGGAGAAGCAAATGAGAAAGCAGTGTATAAAAAGGACATATATTTATAATGCTCTGATAAATAAGCCACCAGCTGTTCTTACCATATATTTTCTCTGGAAATATTTTAATTCTCAAGGAAAAACCATCAATGCCCTTTTTTCATATTTATAACATATTTTTCATCCTACGCATGACTTGTAGCATAATTTGTTATTAAATTTGCTGACACTTTCTTTTTGAAACACTTATTAGTTATATGCAACTTCATACAAATATAACCATGCATGCCCAGTTTACTTTGTTTTTTTTTTTTTTAGTGGAGGGATATTGCGAGTTTATTTTTAATTAAACAAATGGTTTTACTTGCTGTTCCTTTTTATCTCTTCTCAACCCATTCTGGTCAGTCTCCTCTCACTTTCTTAATGATGTGGTTTCAGAGGAAAGCCTTGCCCAAATATCCTATGAGAGATTTTCAGTCTACATATGATCTAATGTTTTCAGCTTGTGTAGGAAAACAAGAACACTAAAATGAAAAAGTTGTCTGGGGAAATTTTATTTAACTATTTAAAAATATGGTTTGTTTTTCTCCTGTTTCACCTTTTTGGAATACAAGGTGTCTGGGTTTGAGAAAATTTGGAGGGGTGGAGACCTCAGACAGAAGTCTCCTCCCTTGAGTTTAATATCCCTAGTTTCTCCAATACAGAGGGAAACCAAAGGCACCCAAACATAACTGAAAAAATCACTCTTTACCAAGAAGAATGCTGATAAAAATACTTATAATAATGGGTTAAACCAACCAATGAGGAGAAGCATACCAAGCCCTGCCCTCTGGACCAAATCCAGATGGTGGCCTGGCCTCCCACACTCAGGAAAAGAAAACACACATGGACACAGGACAGAGACAAGATGACTGCCCTTCCATGTCATTCTCCTCCCCCACACCTGGAAACCCTGAAAGGAACAGCTGGACAGTCAGTGCTGAGTGAGGCTGCGGTGCTGGTACAGGCAATCAGAGTAGGGCTGCGGACTCTCCGAGAGGACCCGCAAGACACCCATTGGATCCAGTGATGAGACTTGGTTGTTGAAATTTTGATGTTTGTTGGTCAAAGTGATGATTGTAGTCTTGTCGTGGTGGTGGTCACAGTCCAGATCCATCAAGGTGGTGGTGGAAGCGCTGGGTGGTAAGGAAAGTCCCACGTGGTGAGGGAAAAATATCTAGTGTTGTGTGAAGTCCAAATGTGGTCTTTTACTGGGCTTAGGCTAAGTGGGAATGACTCTGCTACTACCCCGGGGGAAGGGAGTTCTACACTGGATGATGTAATACTGGATCACGGGACATTTCAGGAATCTTTGACAAGATGTTACAGATGCGTGTTACATCAGCACAGGTGGATGCATTATGGTCAGAGATTAATATCTTCATTATGGTCAGAGATTAATATCTTCAGGCTATGTGTGAATTGTCTCAGTGCTTCCCCAGAGGAGAGTTATCACATTTGAGTCATTTGTGTAAGGACAAAGAAACAACACCCAGCTTGAAGCCTGAGGTGGCAGGTGTGCATGCCCTCAGCATCCCAGTAACCTGGGTGATTACTTTGCACATGGTCACCTTGCACCTGGATTGTCTGAGTCATCAACATTCCAGTCTTTCACACACATCCTTCTCCTAGGGTAATAGTATTATCCTTATCTTATCAAGTTCCTTTCACAGTCCAAATGAGTAGTCAGATTTGGGGAAAAGAGAAAAGAAAAGGTGGATATCAGAATTTTTGTGTAACTTAGGACACAAGGCATAGGCTGCTGGGAAATGACCCAATTTGGATAGGACTTTTGAAAAACTACTTATGGTACATAGATTGAGCATGGAATCTCATTTTTATCAGTCAAATATTCTTGGACTCTCCAACTCAGTTCTCCACTAAGCATGTCCCTATTTCTCACATCTTTCCACTAATCTAATAATGTAAACAAAATCTCTGCTAGCATTCAAAATTTTAAGTGGCTATTATATGAAATTTCTGAAAGAATAGAATTTCTAAAAGCTAGCCAAGAGATAAAATAGGGTTAAGCAGTAACACAAAGTTCATTAACAAGAGACACAAAATTCCCCAAACTATCCTGAGTTTAATTTTTTCCCCTCATTTTCTACCCTTGAAAGGAAAGCACAAAGGAGAAAACACAATAAAAAAAACCCAAAGCCATTTCCCTGACAGTAAGTCATGATAGGGCCTCCTTTGCCATCTATCATGTTTGATTCTCTCAGATTTTGATTCTCTTAGAGAATTCAGTGTTTTTCCTTCTATTTTAGTCTCTTCTCTTCCGACTCTTTTACCATTCTTATCACTGTGGGAAGTACTTTATTTCATTGATTGAACAGAATTTTCTGTACCTGATCTTACAAAATGGGCTATGTTCTCTCATTCATCAGTTTTAGGATGCATTCTATATAGTTGTATCTATTAATCTCTTTTTCTCTATTTCCTGTTGTAAAGATATAATTTTTTTTGTGGTCGCCACATTTCTCTGTACAGGTTACAGGCTTTTGCAAGTGCAAGGGGAGTTGTTTGTTTTTCCTAAAGTGCTTTCAGGAAGCTAAAACATTTCAAAATCTGATTCTTTCTGTAGGAATATTTCTTACTCTTTTACATCTGTAGAGAGAAAACATGATGATTTACATATTTTAGAAAGAAGATGCTTGCTATATAAAGGACAGTTCTTTCATATGTTAAGCAAGATCAGTCAATTTTTATCATATTTTTGGTTCCATAAAATCACAACACTGTCTTTGAGGAATTCTTTGCTAGTGGAGATATAGGAATAACAAGAGCCCCCTCCACAGCTGCTGCTTGTCAATAGCATTGCTGTATCAGCAACAAGCTTAAGCAATCTGGGATGACAGGAATGCTATTTCCTTTCTCTCTCTGGGTGGGAGCCACTCCCCACTCTTTCCATGATTAAAGAGAGTGACCCCAATATCAGCTGTCTGTGATTCAGGAAATATACTACCTTTTTGTAATGACAGTTTTAGGATTCCAGGTTTTAATGCATGAAAGTGGGTGGTTTGGTTTGGTTTGGTTTGGTTTTTTTGTGATGAGGGTGAGAGGGTGAAGGTGAGAATGGAGACAGAGGAAGGGGGAGCTAGTTTGTGTAATCAGTATGTTCACTTACCTTGTTATTAACCAAGAAGGAGTACATAGAATTGTGCTAGCACAGTTATGAACTGCATTGACAAAGGACTCTTCATGTTCTTTCCACGTCATATCTTGGTGCACATCCCATATAATGTGTGGTTCTGTTCAGTAGTATTCTTTCAAATATAGTTTTATATCTCCTAAACCATAAGAGGTGTATCAGGTATAGAATATTCTTACAAAACAAAGAAAAAAACCCAAACCTATATGTCCTAATTGAGTGAAATCATGCTAACTTCATTCTTTTAACTTACTAGTGACAAGGAAGTTCCATGGGGAGTTACACAAAGTCACAGGCTGACTCACATTTTACCACAAGCATATGGTCTCTGTTCAGTAAAAACTTTCTTCTCAGACCTTGATATGTGATGAATAACATACAATAAGTTTCATGTCCATACATAGCATCATTTCTATTAATTATTCCCAAAGAAACTTGTAAAGGTACCAACTATGACTTGGATTTTTTAAAGTGTGCTTGAAATCAGTGTGGGATAGAGCTGCATTATGTTTACTGTAGAAAATAATGCTACTTGATAATTGTTAGTAGGAGATAAACAAAGCAGCCTTTCTGAGGATCAAGTGCCCATCCTACACATGATTCTGGGAGGATTACTTCAGAATTATCTAGTTTGGTTGTGTAACCTTAATGTTCACTAACTGTTAAGGACCACAGAGAGATGCCAGTCATCTAACTTGAAATAGACACCTTATGAGTGCATAATCTCCCTCTGATAACCTTCAAAGCACCTGTCCCTTGTTGACTCTAGGATCAAATGCAAGACTATTTGACTATACAAAATGCAGAAACTTTCTTTAGAAGGACTGGTTAACTAGGCTCTTCAAGATAGTTGAAATTCATGTGCAAAACTGCATTGACTGGATTTTGTATCAGAAGTGATGTGAAAAGGTCTTGCAGATTAAGTCAGAAATGTAGCCTAAAAGCTTTAGTCTACTTCTGTGATTTATAAATTTAATTTCCTAGTTTTGACTTGAAGAAAGTACTGAAAACTGAGGTTACAAAAGACAGAGGAAATGTTAAGTTTGTCTGAACACTAAACTATAGATAGATGCAAAAAATATGAGTCAAATACTTGCAAATGCCAAGTAAAATTTAACAAGTGAACAGAAAACAACACAAAAGATCAGGAAAATAAAATGTTTTCTTACTGATGAAAAAGAGACATTCTTCTTGAGGAATAGATGTAAATACTTCATTTTATCCCTCCCAAAATGACCAGCAAACTACCTCTATATTCATGCAGAAAGAGGAAAAAAATCCAACATTGCTTAGATTTCTAATTTTGTAAACACTTAGTTACTAAGATCTCAGAATTTTTTCTTCTGTTTAAGAATAAATCTTTTAAAGTTTAGAAAGAATAAAGCAGGGCATTGTATTTGATAAATGTTTACTAATTAATCTCCTATACAAGACTTCTTGACCATTATTCTGTCATTGAGTGCTTTCCCATAACCACAATGTTACAAAACTGGAAGTGTATTTACGACAAGATTTAAAAGGACCTAAACAAAGTGCAACTATTTTTCTAAAGTTGACCACTGCAAACAAAGATCAAACAAAAAAAAAATAAACTCAGTTCCTCTACTGTTATCCTTTCATTACAATATCACTGGACTAGGTTCAGGCTTTACTAATTGGTACATACCTGTTATAGGAGTTGGACTAGCAGCCTCAGTCTTGCAGCAGCAGGAGGAAGGGTTGCTATGGAACTAATTACAGCTATCAGCAGTGGTTCTGTTTTAAACGGTGTATGAATTAGGCAGTCTCCTAGAAGCACACACAAGTGAATTTACCATTAACAATGAACAGCTCTGTGAAATGAATGCAGTATAAATTTACTTAGTCCATTCTGGGATTAGGCAGACAGCTCTACTCTTATTTAGCCTCTGAAGTAAATTTCAGTGAAAAACTTAAGAGGCTTTCCCCCAGCAAAGTGAATTTTGCCACATACTTGGTGCCTTATTACAATACAGACCGTATTCCAATTCCAATTACACTAATGCAAGCTGTGAGTAACTTCATTGTGCTCACTGGAATTACTCTAGATTTACAACAGTGTTATCTGAGATTTACACCTCTATAAATTAATCTGAAATGTGGCCACATGGTCTAGCTGGTTGTTAGCTTAGTAGAAAAAGCATAGTTTCATAAATAGCTGATATCTTTCATACTAATTTGGGACCTCCTCACAGCTGCTTATTAACTCATTTATATTAATTTACCTCAACAGAAACATGCCAAATTAATAAAAGAGGTAATTCACTCACTGTTCATGATAAGCAAAACTTTTTCCTTGATATTTCACCTATTCCTACATAATATTTGTCTCCCTGAAATGTTTGGTGCTATTCCTAACACTGTAAGAAAGGTTGAGGTTTGTTGTATCATGGCATCTTCTTTCTAAGGCTACTGAAGTAACCAGCTTTTTTCACATTGATGACCACACAAATCTGAGCTATGTATTAGAACTGACCTAGTGGGGAAACCCCAAATTGTATGTTTTCAAGGAGCATGGGTAGCGGAAAAGGACTGTAATATTAATTAAAATTGTTACGTGGGATTGTCAAATTGTCTCAGCCACCCTAGATTTCATTAAACATCTCATTTCTTTTTGGGATCTAGAATTTCCACAGCTATAGGAACAAGTAAGACAAGCTACATTTTCTTTTATATAAAATGGATTGCTTTTAAAACTTCAAGAAAATTAGATGTGCCCTCTATCTTTCTTCTTGCACTGTCCATTGGGCTTTTGGCTATTTTTTTCATAGGAGAATTTCATATAATGGAATTTGCAGAAGAAAAATCATACAAATTATGATTAGACTAAATTAGGCTGTCCTCAGCTCTATTAGTGAGCTAAGGCCAGGCTGAGTTGCCTCCCGGAGGTCTCATTGTTCACTCTTCTAGGCAATAAAATAGTTGCTCCAGAGTCATTACTGTATATGAGACAAGTTTCTGGAGCTCCCCTCAATGAGGAACCTGACCCAAGGACTTTATAGCAACAAATCATCCAGTTTCTACACAGATAATTTAACTCCTGTTCTTCTCAGTCCAACAGAGAAATTACAGCAATGTTACTGTAGACAGGTGCTTTCCTAATCTTCATGTGGGGAAAATGTCCTTTCTTAGAGATGGCAGTCATGACACCATATGGGAGTAATAGTGTGTCAGACTACACATTCTGGTTTATGATACTTGTAACCATGTACTCCAAACCAAAGAAGCAATGTGCACCAAACCCCAAACCTGCATTTGGAAAAGAAAATAAGAGTAGAGAAAAAAAAGTAAACGAACTAAAAACGTCAGTTCCAAAGGAAATGTGTAACAACAAACACAGATTACTTATCATCACCTGTATGACTACTTGCACAGGTACAAAATTGAGGTCTAATGCTACTACTTTGATTTGTAGGAATATAGTACATTGTTTTGTCACAGAATAAATATAATGTGAAGAAACAAAATAAAATATTCATCAGCTATAAATTCCTGAAATTTTGAACTTCTTTATTATTTCTTTCATAATGGAATGAATTTAGAGAAATAAGAGGAAGTAAAGAAAGCTCTTTTCCTTTGGTGCTTCAAATGGTACTATGGTGCATATTTCGCCTTCTGATCCTTAGAGACTGGTAGTAATAGAAGCATGTTTGGATACCAGCAAATTTACTTCTATTTTGTTTTACTGTTAGTGAAGCAATGAAACAACAAAAACCCCCACTTTTCTTTGTCTCACACATACGTGTACAAAACCACAAATAGACCCTATTTAAGTAAGTTAAATTCTTAATGTTTTCTTTTTTTCCCTGAGGTAAGATATCTGGAAGATAGAATGGAGCAATATTACTTTTTAACTTCTATACTTGCTGAAGAAAAAGATGTAGGGAGAGTTCAAGGATGGAAAAATATCTTTAAGTTATACTGTATTGCTGCACAATATTTTGATCTGGATTCTCATTAGTGTTCTAATTACCACTTTTTTGGTTATTATTATTAATAATTATTATTTTTATTTTTAAAATCTTGTTACTTAGTTTCCAAAGTCAGCTCTACGTATCTAGGTACATAAAGTGTTGGAGTTTTTTCCTGTTTTTTATATTCTTTGCAAAACTGCCTAGATGGCTACATTCCAACCGCTCCAGAAAACAAGAGTTAGCAAGCACCTAATCAATGTACTGTATCCAAATGCTTAATCTGCTTGCATATTGTAAAGCTTCCACCAACACAGACAAAGTAAAACCTTAATCCAGGCTATCCATTGGAAAGGTGACAACTCCTGGAGGAAAAATTGCAATTGAAGTTAAACAAATGGGGCAAACAAAAGCCATTGCAAAAATTACCAAGGGCCACACAGACACTCACAAGATAGCTCTGGGATTTCGCAATTATGAGCAAATCAGTACTATACCACCTCATGAAAATAAACAAATCACACTTTGCCTCTTGTACCTTTTCAGGTGGGAAAGAGTTGGTACTAGACAATTAAAAAAAACATTTGCCTGTTAAATTATAATGGTACTTACTCCAGCTTATATGTCATCCCTTGGGTAGCAAGTTTAATTTGCTTGCATAGCTTATGTTGGTTAGCTTGGTGCAATAAACTGTGCCAGAAAAAAAGAAAAAAGTTTTCTCTTTATTTAGTTTGTATAAAAATATGAATTTTTTGAAAAGAAAAATCACATATGTTATCAGAAAGGGTTTGTGGTATAGATGTGGTACAAATGCTTGTAAAGAGCTTGAAAATATTTAGAAAAATAAAGTTTAAACATTATAATTCTTATATTGTGGTCTAAATTGCAACATCCAACATCCTTTATGACTCTGACTTTCTATTAGACATATTAATTTACTTGTATGATTGCTTTCTCCCCATCTCCACTACAAGGTTAACTGAATATTCCATATACAATAAAGTGTTCTTATTACGCCTACATTATGGCCAAGGAGCTGAGACTCAGAGGATGTGATGGGTGGATTTACCATACATCACAGGTATCTAGTTGTGAAACACAGTGCAAACTTCAGAAGATCAGAATATGAACTTGTTATTCATTGGATACTTAAGGGCCTTAAGTCCAACTACAATTTTCCAAGCATCCGTGGAGTATATTTCTTGACACGCCCAGAAGTCTTGACAGTGCTTAAAAACTTGATAGATTACCTTGTGCTAAGGGTCCCTAAGGAACTACAAACTAAATATTTATCTCCCTGTCTCGTCCATGTACTTACTGTAGTAGATGTTCCCAGAACAAGTCTGCTAAACCACACTGTGTGCGAGAAACAGCTGCCAGCTGTAGTGCCATCACTATCTCCTAAGAAGGTAATAAGAGGAAAACTGTCATTCATACATGAGAAATTATGTTTAATTTCCTCTTCTCACTGGGGGAATTTAAATGAGTGCCTCTGAAACACTGGAGTATGCAATAACATGTAGCATAAAATATACACTAGGTTCAGATGGGATATTTTGTCCTCTCAAATCTAATTTAATTTGTACAGAATAATTAGAAAGAATAAAAGTAGCAAGTTAGAGCATGAATACAGGAGTGGGTGCAAACAGGCTTGATCACAGAGTGGCTTGACAGTGTGGATATGCTGCTGTTGTGTTTTGTCCCCAGAGTCACAAGACTCAAGCTGGCCCAACACAGCTGCCACAGGGCACTGGAAGAGCTACCTGGATAGCAATTGGTCTCGACTCTACAAACTGCTGCTTATTATACATGCTAGAGAGGCTATCCTGCTGCCTACTGTTTACTTAAATCAGAATATATTTTTCAGAATTAAAGAACAGATTTGAATCTCCTGATTACAAACCATTAAGTGATTGGCTATGACTGTCTAAAAGGAAGTTCTTTCTTTGCTTTTTTATTTGTATCTAGGACAGAAAGAGAGAGACTGCAAATTATGAGCAGATGAACTATGTTTTCTTTAGAGTTATGAAAATGTCAAAGCCAATATGTTTAGCCACCAACTAAACAAGAGTGGGTGTCAAAAGGAGAAAAAACACATCACAAGTGCAGGAGTCGCTCTAAAAATCTTAGTCATGCTTAGCCATTCTTAGCCATTCTGAGCCATGACTGCTGCTTACTATAACAATCATGAAAAATCTGCATATATATGCATATATGTGCCAATTCTGTTCAAAACCTACTACTTGTTAAGAGACCAATGTATGTGATAAGACTTTTTTTCAATGTATTCTTTTATGATTTACAGGGGTGATTACTTTAATTAAGATAGAAGATGCCAGGCATGTTATAGAAGAATTCATGGCAGACCACGTAAACTTTTCTGAGATTTTTCAGGTCTCACAATGTGCCAAGTGCTTCCCTGGAACACACTAAGACTTAGGTACTAGCACACTTTCACCAGAAAAGAAAAAAAAAAGGATGGATATCAATGACTTACTTTTTGAAACATGGGAAAACAGTCACTCAGAACTTGAGTAAACTGATCCAACTGACCATCTCTACATATAATTGTCCTTCAGCGTTGATAGCTAAATCTCTAATTCCAGTGGGGAAAGAACTCACTTGAAAACCTAGACATGGGCTTTTAAAATGTCAAAATGTAAAGCTGGGGGGGAAAAAAAAAAAAAAAGAAGAAAAAGAAATGAGCTTGCGATTGCTATTTTTGCTGACAGGTTTAAAGAAGAATAACAGTCCTTTTGACCTTGACAATTATCAGTTCCCTATTTGGCTTTTCTTTTTCTGTGTGTGTGTTTTGCCAGGTTTTACAAAGTTTCAACACTAAAGAAGATAAATGACAATGAAGAGTATCAGTTGTCCTGCAGTATTTTCTGCACTGCCCAGGGATTGCACTTGTTTTTAGTATACTCAGCACAGAGATGGGCTGTGCTAAGCATTTTATCAAATTTAAAGTCAAGGTGCTGGTGTAATAATAATCTTCTGTGTAATTTGCCTTCTGGCACAATATTTGTTAGCCAAATATCCTCTCTTCATTCATTTTTAGTAAAGCTTTGAATGAAACTGAAAACCTGAGCAAAATTGTTCCTGAAATTCTACTGTTCTAATTTCAATTCAAAGCTATTTTAAAGTAGTTCTCAAGAAAAATAATCAAAGGGAATCTTTCTTTTTCAACATTCCTGTCCAAGAAAAAAACCCCAAAATTTTAAAACGGTAAAAATAATAAACTGGAAAAATGTATCTGCTCCAATGAGAAATGACTGAAATGCATAAATTGACCAATAACAGTCTCAAGAAGTTTTGGTTTTGCTGATGTCTTAAACTGTGAAAATAAGATTGAAAGTATAAAACAAGTAAATAAATAAGATTCATTGAGGATCTGAAGATTATGGGCACAAAGCATCCCACAGAGGTTGTGTCTCCATATTTTATTCCATATGTGCTTTTTTAGATCATATCCAGTTCTGTGCTATCTCAGATAATTTCAAGCTCTATCCCAAAAGGTTTGACTTCCTATTTAATCCTGAGATTGTTTACTGACATACTTCAGTATATGCAATATATAAGCAGTGTTTTATGGTGTACTAATATCATTCTGGTTAGCTGCAGTACAGGTTTCAAAATATAAAAGACAATTTGAACTGAAACAATTAACACAAAAAACCCAGTTATGATTATAAACTTATTTGAATGGCACACATATAAACCAGAGAAGAGGCAAATCCAAGCACTACATTGTATGGGCATAGATGATGCTTCTTACAGGGAACTGGTACAGTAGATGCAAACCAATCTAAATAATTTGCCATGGATCACTGTCTCAAACAGATGAATTTAGCAGTGCTGATGTAAATGCTTCTCTCTGAAACTGATTTCTCTTGTATATCGGAATTTCATCTGATGTTTACCTCAGTTTATCTGAGGAGAACAACTCAGGATCCATTCCTCCAAGCAAGAATTGCATCCATTGTTTCAGAAAAAAAAAAAAAAAAGCTCTTTTCTGTGAAAAGATAAATTGTGCTTATGTTTTATATGTCTATTTAATTCAGAAATGGATGATCAGGATTAACTGCTGTCTTGAAACTGTTGGAAATCTCCTATAGAACTGCTTTATCAAACCAAATGCTTGGTAAGTTTGAAGGTAGAATGACTTCCATTCTTCCTATACTGTGGATTAAAAAATTATACAATTGGCTGATCAGAAAACCGGTACAGGGGCTACCTGAAGGAACAGAGAATGTGAAGAAAACTTTTACTTCCAGCTGAAGTATGGAAATTAGTAGAAAAATATGTACTGATACATTTGTCAGTACAGGAGGAAATGTTTGCTGCACTCACCATGGTCTAAAAAGATTGCTGTTTAAACACTTTATGAGATGGCAAAACTTGTCAGTATGAATTCCAGGCCATACTGGGCTTTGGAAGAAAGCTGGGTCTGCTGCCTGTGCAGGTAGGAACTAGTCACCGAGTTTCTTGAATGAAGGAAGCTCTTACAGACATAAAACCAGAAGGTAGCTAGGAAAATCTGAAGGTAATATGGAGATGATAGCTGCAGTTGTTAGTGCTTTACCTCTGTATTAGTTTCACTAAATCTTTTACTGTTTTCTGGAACATCGCTGGTTTATGTGTTAGTATATGGTATTTATTTGATTGCCGGAAGCTAAAATCACAGTTGTTTCATCTTCCACAGTATAAAATTCACATTCTATCTTTTGCAGACACGAGCTAGGCCCACCTCTCACTTGAGCTCATGACTATGTGAGCTCTGAGTCACACTATGTAGCAAAACTACTGTTCAAGTCAGCGTAGCTGGGATTCATCTCACCTAACTTCTGGAATGTGATTAGTCTGCCCTGGTTTGGATGCCAACTTTAGGATGAGATGAATCACCTTGTAGTAGTGCCCATTTTTCTCCACTAACTGCAAAAGAACTCTAGACAACTGTCTCAGGTGCAGATTTCTACTCTGTGGATGGTTAAAGTTAGGTGAGATGAGCCTCAGTTGAGTTTCAGTAAAAGCTATGGTCAAATGAGGTATATGGAGTGGATTCATAGCCTACCTTTTTTATTGTTCATTCCTTGGCAAAAGCAAAGGCTTCATCAATATATCTTCTAGCTAGGTTTTTGGAAGAGGTACTGGTAAAAAAAGTAAAATTTAATAATAATAATATACAATCTTTTGTGTGCAATAGTGGGTGGGTTTTTTTTCCCAGAAAGTTGTCAGCCTTAAGTAACTGTCAGCAAGGGCTTAGAGTTCTGAAGGAGGATCAAAGAGAGCTGACATACTGCTTAAAATGTGTATGCTTCTAATACATCACAAGCATTCAAATTGCAGTGACTACAACACATTTAGTGCCTTACCATGGTATGTAATAGGCATTAAGTTAGACCATTTGGTTTCATTTGGGGGTTTTGATTTAGAACATTCCAATTTAGGCATTGCCATGCTCAACATTGGTTTCTAATCTAGTTGAATTGCTTTATTCATCATACTGTAATTCTATTTTTCCTACAGTATTTTGACCTATAGTGAGACCTTACTGAAAGAATGGAAGTTGAGGGGATTGAAGGATTCTCAATCAATTGACAGATTGCCATCACCTTCCCAGTAATTTTCAATTCTTATGCATGAATCTCATGTCAGAGCATAAATATATTTATCACAAAAAATGCAATAAAATTCATGGCTAGCAGAATGCATGCATAATAGTTTTGAAATTTCGTAATGTATAGAAGTTGTTACATAGAGAAAAATGGTTTGTATATGGTGCATGTAGATATGCGTATGTACACATATACATACAAATACACATGTGCGTACATATGTTTATATGACTGAATGGTGGAGGGAAACAGACATTTTTTAAGAATTACAAATGAATGTTTAATCTTGACAAGGCTTTATTTGTTTGAGAATCAAATCCCTTCTCTGGTTCCTCAAAAAGCCAATTATCAGAAAGATTCTCTTTCGCTCCTGTTATTAACAGATAGACATTGATGACAGTTTAACTTGGTTTCAGCACAGCTCTTGGGCCACAGCTGCTTACCAGGCAATCTAAGTACCACTTGAACGCTCAGTTGCAGATTGACCTTGTGGTAATTGAGGTTATGAAAAGGCTCTTGTTCTCTAAAATCTCAAATGAACACCTCTCCCTCTGGGAGACAGCAGGATATTCAGCAATAGCAGCCCTGCTGAACCTGCAAGATTCTTTCTGCCACTCTGGTCAGTGCTGAGGTCAGGATGAGAAACAAATGTCTATGATGGGATATGAGGAATGTAATGGAGTAGCAAGTTAAAATGAAATTATTTGGACTGCAATTATTTTCCCTTAATCGTGCCCAATTCTGCCACCCCAAAAAGACCTGCTAAGTATTTGAAAACATATTTTTAACACTTTCCTCACTTGTATCAAAAGAAGTACTTTGTGTTCTTATTCTTGATTTTTTTATAATTTCCCTTTAAAAAAAAAAAGAAAAAGAAAAGAGGGAGTAACGACAGGTTAACATCGGATTTCTTTAAAGCACAGAACCATCTGGTGAAGTTATCAATGATTTCACTTTGCAGCATGAGCCAGCATTTGAACATCTCTGCCCCTGCCAGTAATTTTAACATTACAGTCAATGGGAATTAATATTGAGGTTTTCAGAGGAAATGGGGGTAATTAAACTAATCATGAGAAGTACACAACAATTATTGTTATAATTTTAGATCTCAAGCCAATTAGCTATACTAGCCATTTTCTTTGGCAAAAGCTCACAGTTTTTGGTAGCTAAATATAAGATTAAAATTAGTGATAGCAGAACATCTTTTAGCTACTCATCTTAGGCTAGAACTTTTTGTTTTGATTTTAAGGCTGTATACAAAATTAAGAGAAGGCGTCCAGTGGCAGAATCCTTTTTAACAACTTATTAATACTCATTGGGCATCCCTACTGGAGATACAAAAAGGGGTTAACTACAAAGAAGCCAAAGACAAACATGGATGCTCAACGTAAAAATCTGAACAATGAACACCATGAATTTAACAGACTGTCTTGTCTGAAGATTTTGATGGCTGTAACAAGTGTACTAGTGTACATTAATCATTCTTAGACAGGTGAAGTTGTCACTGTAGAGAACCAAACCTAAGCATTTGTCTCAAACATTCTGAGTACTGGTACAGGAAAGGTATGGTGGGAGGAGAGGGTCCTGTGGAGGTGGGGCAATGCTGTTCTGAGCTAACTTCCCTCCACATCTTGAGACTCGTGCTCGGTCTCCCCCCCGCCACAGCTCATTTCCCAGAGAAGGGCTGGCTTTGCATGCATGAACAAAACAGTCCAAAAAATCTAATTTAGAGATGTGCACTGGGTTAAATATAAAAGGGAGTAGATCAGGCCCCCTCGTTCTCTTTTTCCTCTCTTTTTCTGTCATTGTTTGCCCCAGCTCCGGACCATCCACATGGCAGTACCAACACAAACACAGCTGAAGTGGGGATTCAGACCAGACAGTCGACAGATCCAAAGACCTGCATCTAGAAGAGAGGTGAGCAGCTGTGAAGTCATTTCTGTTCCTAATATCCCCCATACCTATCCCAAATTTCTCACATCAAAACTTAACATCAGTATGGGAGCCCAATTTACTAAAAACAAAGCCGAACTATACAAAAGCATGAAGGAATTAATAAAAGAGAGAGAGAGCATCCCTTGAATAAAAACTCTTTAAAATCACTGACAAAATGGATCTATAAAAATGATACTGCGCCAGAATACTTAAATTATTTGGACCAGGTGAAAATAAGGGCTTTGCTGGCAGATGCTGCTTTTAAAGGAGATAAACTAGCAATCGAAGCATTAATCAATTGGAAATCTATTTTCAACATTTTGAAAAAGACTGTAAATGAAGAGGGGACCCATAGTCGATTAATGGAAAAAGGGTCAGATCGAGAACTAACATGGGGAATGGAGAAAATAATAGATGCACCCTTACAAAATGAATCTCCAAACGGCACCAATGTTAACTCACAATCTCAAAGCAGTACCAATGTTAACTTACAAAATGGCTGCTCCTGTAACCTTCAAAGTGACTGTGACCTTGACTTTCAAAATGGCTGCGCCCAGGCCCAAAATGGCAGCGTACTAACATCTGCTTCCAACCAGCCAAAAGTAAACAACACCCAAAATGGCGACTTAGCTCCACCTACTTCTGGGTCACCGGAAGTAAACAAAGGACAAAATAGCTGTACCCATCAAAACCCTGCCGCTACCTTAACACCTTCAACTGAAAGTCATTGGAACCCAAGCAACAATGAAGAGCACACAACACCTGACCTAAAAATCATCACAAAAGCAGGCCAAAAAACATAAAAGCGACGAGAACAGCAGAAAAAATGAGTGGCCCTAAGGGAAAATGAAGTGGAACTGAACCATGCGCATCACAACCCCTCAACAAACACGAAATAAGGAATGACAGGGCAGAACTCTTCCTTATATAAACCACCAAAATTAAAGTCAACATAATCAAAACAAAACAGAACCAAAACCTCTTTTCATGTTTTCTTTTTCCTCACAACATGAATTATGAGTTAAATACTAATATAGTTTTTTATTTAATGTTGTATGTTTAAAAAGTAATTAAACTGTTTTTCTTCTTATCTAATGATTTAACATTAAAATAATTCATAACTTTATTTAAAATGAAAGTTTACATTTTTGTTAACATATTTGTTGAGTTTATTCCTAAAAGCAAAAACTGGCTACCAGAAATGGACAGAGAACACCTCAAACCCCAAAAACAGCTTCAGCTGATTACTTACAAAAAACACGGAGTTTCAAACTGTGTTGGCAAATTCTAATAGTAACTTATTTGTATATTTTTGAGTTCATATCTTTTTATCAATGTAATAACTAACCTCACAACTTAATTTCAATATATGCAACCCTTCCTCCTCCTACAATACATCTACTAATAAAAAGAAAAAAGGGGAAGTAGAGGAAGACAAAGCCAAATAATAACCTTGCAAATTGTTTTATAACATTAATCGGTTTTTACGCAAAATTTTATATTTTTGAATAGATATTTCATCTTTGAGTGATAGAAAAGTTTATATGTTTTTGAATTTTAAATTGAAAATTTATGTTTTACAGAACGTATGCTTACCAAAGCAGAATAACACATAGTCTTATATTATCAATCCAAAGGGTAAGGAACAGAAATGCTAATTCGTCAATTTACAACCAGAAAACACAATACAACAAACTTAAAAGTATGTTTGCATGAATGATGGTGACCATCATGAAAATTTGTGTGTGTCTCAGTTCAAAGAGACTGGAATGTTTGCTAAAGAGAATGAGTTATGAGACAGACCAAACTCCTCTCTCTCAGCAATTGTAAATTCAAAATTAACGAGTTTTAATCGAGGAAGTGTGGAAAAAACCAGAAGAAATAACAACCCTTTATTAAAAGATATATGTATGTTGGCAAGAACAGTAACAGAACACAAAAAAAACCTAGACAATAGTCCTGTACCCAAAAAGTCCCCTTCAAACAAAAGAAAAAGTCTGAATACTTCTCTGCCTTTTAGCGCAGTTCTAGTCACGGTCGGCAGGGGGCGCTGTTGGATCACTGGAGGTGCAGAGCCTGCAGTTCTCAGTGTTGCCCTGCAGGTGGCGCTGTCGGGCTCTGGTGGTCACCGTGCCGGGAAGGGGGGTCTGGGGGGTGGTCTTGGGTCGCGGGACAAGCCGAAAAGAAAATGGAGACCCTTCCCCCAATGGGAGAAGGGGGAAAGGAAAACAGTCCACCCCCACGAAACTCACTGTTGTCCTCAGATGACGGTGTCCCAAGGCTCCTCCTTTCTTCTCCCGGTGAGCACAAAAACTCTCCGATGAGAACGCAGCAGGTCTGGGCAGGAGACAAAAACAGCCTGCCCGCAAGTCGAGGCCAATGGTCAGGGCTGACCAGGGTGGGAAGCCAGAAAGACCAGTCTCCAGGCCTCCTCTCCAAAAGCACACACGTAAGACCCCCGTCTCATCCCAGAGCGAGAGCTCAGCAAAAACTGACTTCTCCCTTCTGAGGAGATCCAACAACCCCCCCCAAAACTCCTCCCCTCTCCCCCCTGCCTCTGATGGACCATCTGTTAGGAATGCTGCTTTGCTGGCTAGATCTTTTGTAAAGCTAATTGACTCCCTCCCCCCTTTCCATTCAAACTCCGTCTTTCCTACAGTGGGGGCAGGGGGAAGAAAAATTCTCCCCCTCGGATTTCTAACCTATAACAGTGTGAAAGTGTGTGTGTGTGAACTTGTCACAATGAACACTACCTCAAATACACTGTCTTATGTTCATATATTTTCTAATGCCGTAAACAACACTTTCTTTACAAACTGAGTTAAAATATTTCAAAGTTACTTATTGTTACAGCTCAGAATTACCTGTTTTCAAACTTATATTCATGATTTGCAAATCCCTGAGCCTAAAAAATAAAAATCTCTGATGAATCCTCTGGGTAAACTCCAGAGTGAATTCTCAGGTGAGGAGCCTCCCACTCAAGAGAGAGGCCCTCTACAGAATTCCCAAGAGGGTTTCTTCCCTCGTGGGCTCTAGAAATACTTAGGGTCAGATTTGCAATTCCTGGAGTCTTGAGTGACTCCATTAAAGTTACTTGTTTTAATTTAGAATCCCTGGAGACGTAGAATCTCCTGTCAGACTGCAAATCACAGAGACTTAGAGCCTCCAAAAGTCCACGGGATGGATGTTGCCAAATCTATGGATTCAGGGCAATACCCAGAGACCTAAAGTCTCAACCATGGTTTGCAACCTGGAGACCTCGAGTCTCTGTTGCACTATACCCTTCCGGTATAATGGCCGTGGCATCTATTGCACTATACTTATCAGGTATAGTGACTGTAGACCCATCAAGTCCGTAGCAAAATATTTTCTTTTTCTCTTTATTTACATAATTCCTTATTTCTTTATTTACATTTAATATTATTTCTAAAAAAAATGTGTTGTATTTTAATGTATTCCCATAACCATTCTCTGTTTAGTTTCATATTTGAAAATAGATTCATAAAAGTTTTTCTAAGTCTACTTCTTTTTAGTAAACAAGGAAAGGGGACATGTTGGAGGTGAGGAAATGAAGACTGAAAGTCAAGCACCAAATTCAGCATTCTTCCTGACTTTATAAGTGGATATGGACTTTTATGGACTATTGGAGAATATGCATTTTGGATTTTATGTTGTGTTTCACATTTTATTGTATTATTCCCTTTTCATTGTAGCCCAGTTTTTTACAAAATCCCTTTTCTGTCCCTTATGTTCTTGAACCCTCTTCCCCGATTGGTTAGATTTTACTGCATTGCAGTGTTTTCCCTATATGGTTTTACCAACCCCTTGTTTTACATACTCCTCCCATGCTCCTCCCTAGTTACACCCCTTTTCTAGTTGGTACTCTGCTCACCCTTTATGAGGCAGGAGCCGTGTTAATAAAAGAGCCATTTTGTTCTCACCCACAAAGTGTGCGAACCTCTTTTCCCTTCATAACCGTCAGTCCGGTGTCTTTGTTCAGCCTGATGAGGATTTGTAGTGAACATCACATCCCCTACGAGTGGGTCATGACAGTCACTATCTTGTATAACTAAGAGTTTATTTGTAATCAATTATTTCAAAAGATCGTGTGACCAAATTTTGTTGCGAATCGTTAATTTCATTTATCAGCCTTACCCTCTAGATTATATTTTCAGACAGTCTTATGTCATAACTTTAACAAAGATTTGCTTGAAAGTATGTATTATTATTCAGTTTAAAGCAAAATTAAAAAAAAAAATCAATGGGAAAACAAGAATGTAAGGATCAAACCAGCTGGATATCATGGTGCCTTGGATACAAAGCAAGTAGTTGTCTTTCCATCCACTACAGCTGCCTCCATATGGGCAAGATATTTGTTTTGGTTTGGGTTGGGTTTTTTCTGCAAAATGTTGCCCCACTGACCCTGAATTTAGACCGCAATAAGAAATGACACCCTGAACTCCTGTGTCAGACCTTGGAGGATGCAATTTCCTTTGCCTTCTGAGCTCAGCAGAAAGCAGATGCCACAAACACCTTCTTCTCTCATTCTTCTGCCTGTTTTCCCTCATATTTTTCAGTTAAGGTTTTGTGAAAGGTTAGTCTGGGCAGAAGTTTCTCTAAATGGAGAATACAGTGTTGGTACACCTGTGTGTGTGTATGGACTATCACTGAAATATTTCAAGAGAACAGCCTTTTTTTCAGTCTTCTTGCAGGAACAAAAGAATTTTTTCTGTTACATCATACTTCATAAGCTGATGTTGACAGAACTGATATTAAAATCCATTCCAAGTCCACTGAAAGTGGACAGATGCCACTTGTTTTGTTGGAGGTGGCCTGGGGTAAGGGGTTTCAGTTGTTTCCAGCAGAAGTATAAGTAGGCTGATTGCAGATATATTGTCATAGAATCATAGAATCATAGAATCAGAATAAGCCAGGTTGGAAGGGACCTCATTAAGTCCAACCCTTGATCCACTACTGCCATGATTACTAGGCCATGGCACTAAGTACCACATTTTTAAGTCTCACCTTAAAAACCTCTAGGGACAGAGAATCCACCACTTCCCTGGGCAGCCCATTCCAATGCCTGATTACCCTCTCTGTAAAGAATTTCTTCCTAATATCTAACCTAAACCTCCCTTGGCACAGCTTAAGACGATGCCCTCTTGTCTTACTGATAGCTACCTGGGAGAAAAGACCAACCCCCACCTGGCTACAACCTCCTTTCAGGGAGCTGGAGAGAGTGATGAGGTCTCCCCTGAGCCTTCTCTTCTCTGGGCTAAACAACTCCAGCTCCCTCAGCCTCTCCTCATAGGATTTGTGCTTGAGTCCCTTCACCAGCCTTGTTGCTCTTCTCTGGATCTGCTCCAGCACCTCAATATCCTTCCTGAACTGAGGGACCTAGAACTGGTCACAGTACTCCAGGTGTGGCCTCACCAGCACTGAGTATAGGGGAAGAATCACTTCCCTGGTCCTGTTGTCCACGCTGTTCCTGATCTAGGCCAGGATGCCATTTGCCTTCTTGGCCACCTGGGCACACTGCTACTTTTTTCCTAAGTGAAAGGACGTATTACCCAAAGGGGATTTTTTCAGTCAAAATATTATTTTGGACTGGGGTTTTTTACAATATTTCTTTAAAAAAGTTAATCTTTCTCTCTTTCTTCTTTGTTTTTTTACTGGCTCGTGTTTTCAAAGGACTTTTATTCTTCCATGTTTAAAAAGACATATTATGACATAGTTCATGTGTTAGCTTTTACTTTCCTTCCTGTACTGCTACTTACTTCCCTAAATTTTAGAGAACCTCTAACACTGCTTGTCTAAAAAGTTGTGCTAATTTTTCCAATGTAGTATCTATTTTTCACATAAAAATTTTGTTATCCTTGTATCAAATTTTGGTGAAATACAGCAGGCAGAATACATACTCTAGTTCTGTTCTAAATTATAGTCAGACAACTATTCTCTGTGAAGGGCGAAAACTACAGTTTGTTGTGCCGGTCAGAATCCAGTCTTCATTTCTTACATTTACAATCCCTCCCCCCCTCTCCAAACAACATGTATTATCCCAGTTCACATAATAAACACCTTTCAAGATAAATATTCTCTTGTCTTTTTGCTTACTTCTGCCGTGTTCTACATCAGTCTATGAAAGGGTCAACAACATTTAGTTCTGAAGTGAAGAAGAAAAATGGCTTTGTTCATTATTATAAAAAATAGTAAAAGGTTCCCTCACCACATGGTCATGTTATCAGTTTACACACTGAAGCATGTTGCAGGAAATTATGAATGAAAAGATAATAAAATGGCTTTCAACTGCCTCAGTAAAACATGCATGTTGCCAACATTTTTGTCATCAATAATTCTCTCATAAACATAGGTCTCTTCTTTCATTATGCAGGCTGTTATGCTTTATTGAACCACATAATTTCACCTAATTAAAATAAGCAGTGTGTAGTTTCCTCCCCCTTCTGTTTTTCTTAGCTGGACAAGTGCCAGTAACGATGTTTAGAGTATCCTAAGTGGACATCCTATTAAATATTCATTCTTATGCTCCTCTTTGCAGTCGAAACTACAGTAACTCCTGTTGATTTCCTTTCTGAATAATGAAAATGCACTCTATTTATCTGATGATTTAATACATAGTAAACACTCTAGGACTTGCAGTTAAGGAGGTTGGAAAAGGTTTAAGTTTGTTAAAATGGGCAAAAGTGTAGGAGACTATGCAAAACAGTTTACTGATATGAAGCCAGTAACATAAACCATTCAGTCTCTCATAAGTAATTATGCTACAAATCACTATATAATCACTCATCTGCTACTGCAGCAGGTTTCTATTTTGGCAACTCATCTCAGACAAAAAGTTTGGGTTTTCCTTTGGAAAAAAAAAGATGGCTTCATAACTTCATGCTCATAAAGAATCCAAGCTGGAATCATATTCTAGCTGCCATATATACCATTTGGAGCAGAAATAACTCTGATCCAGCAATAGTGGCAGTCATCAGTCTACACTTGGCAATATAGACATCAGTGGGTGCTTGTGACAACACGTGCTTTTTATTTTAAGAAGTGACATTTTTAGTTCATTTTATTGCATTAAAGTGTGTTTAGGCATAAATACAGGACAGAGATGGTTTCATGAAAAGAAAATAAGAACTGGAGAAATGATTAATGAAAGCACTGTTGAACCAGTGAACAAAAGGAAAAATAATTATAGTGTACGTTTTCAAAGGGGCTTACTGTCATGACTAACATTTTCATCAAACTTTGCTTTGCCTTACACACACAACCAAGAAAAAAAAATGGCAATAATGTATGCTAATACTTTGTCAGATTCTGCTATGAGTCACCTTTCTGAGATTGGCTTTATAAGTAATGTCAAAATTTACCCTGTGACATTCATTAGAATCATAAGTTTTCTTCATGTTTAAGTAAGATACTATTGTTCAGGAATGAGTGGGATCTCAGATTTACCATATTGTCACATTTTTTCCCCATTTGTTCACATCCATTTACAGGTTTTAGCTTGTAACTGAATTTCTTTTTCAGAAAGATTAAAACACAGATGGATAATCAGAAAGGGAAAGCTCAGGAATATCAGAAGAATCACTCTTTAGAATGTCAACTATGACATGATTATCACAAAATCTAAAGTAGAGGAATTTAGGGGATTTTGAATCCAAAAGAAAGTATAGCTTTCATTCAGGTTCATTAAAAACGTCTGTTTACAGCTTCTGTTTATACTAGTAACTTCTGCTGAGGTTTAGTCCTGTAGGAATTAAATTACTGAAAACATTCACTTGCCTTCTATAGAAGTGATGGGTTTATGTAGATGCTAAGAATTCAGCATCTGCTTAGAGGATTTGGAAGACTATATTTGAAATGGGACAGCGATACTTACTTTGCGTGGCCCCTATTATTATACTGAACATCTCAAGATGATCAGAACTTTTCTTCTCAACAAAATTCTGTGACAGACACCAGTGCTTTCACTGTCATTTTACTATACAGATGAAAAGCAGAAGTAAATTTCCCAAACTGGCAGAAAAACTCTCCCTAAAGATACTTAGTCTTCAGTCTACCATATTATTAACTAAATTTGTAAGAAGTTTTTGTTAAATTCTCTTTGATTTCTCTAGCTGTCTAACATGTATTAAATAAGAATATTTATATATGGTATGTTCTGATAATAACTGTAAACCCTGTTCAACGAAGATATAACTAAAAATAGCAAAAAATATCATAATTTATCTTTTAATGACTGATTGAACCTGTATTTGAATTTTGGTTCTTCCTACATTAAAAAAATTCACAAAGATCATGATAATTTGCAAGGGATCAAATATTTGTGAAAACTGATGGTTGCCTAAGGAAGCATAAATGTCATTTTGTATATCTGCAAATTATCTTTTGTTATGGAATAACACCACATCAATCATTCATGTATCAAAGAAGGAATAAAGTACAAATTAATTTTGAAGTATCTCCTAATATTATCTATTGATGGATTTTTTTCCTGTTTGAGATGAAAATTCTCTTACTAGTTAAAGATTATAGAATAGATATATATATTGTTTTAAATATGTTTATATATATAGCCGTTATACAAGTAAATAACAGCGCATTATATAGTTATAATTTCATTAACAATAGTCAAACCATGTTCTCATAATTCAGTAAATTTTGTACAACTGTTACCTTATTTTTTATAAGTTGTTTCATTAACAATATTTGGTAACTTCTTTATAGTTTTTAGACTTAGATATGTAACGGAAAACTGACTGCACAACTATATTTCAAATGTTGTAAGTTATGTTACCATTCTCAAGCAGTATTAGTTTCAATTTAATCTGTCCTTAGTACAATGCAGAGGGATTCCTTTAAACACTAAAGTAATCTGAATACCCCATAAAGCCTTAAAAGTATTATAAGGGTATCATTAAACATATGAATTGAAGTACAAAAATGAAAAGAACCTTTGGATCATCCCTTTCCTTAAGAAAGTTCCTTTACCAGAGCTCATAGACTAACAGGGACTTGTTTGCTTATTTGTTTATTTTTTATCTAGTTTTTTACTTTCTTTGTAGCCATAAAATTAAGTATTTTATTAGAAAATGTTACCCATAGAATTTCTGTATTTTAGACTAAGCATTTTGAAGGGAGAGTGTTAGACTTAGAACTCATGTATTTTAGTAAGATTGGAAGATCTCAAGGGAAAGTGCATAATTTATCATTTCTTGTGAAGATTCTTTACAGGCAAGGATTTTGATGGAAACAGAGACAGTGGTTTGCACCTGGGAAAGAGACTGATAAAAGTGAGAAAGAAGATGAAACAGATGAGATGAGACTGTGTTTAGGCCTTGAACCAGGTCCAGAAGGCAGGAAACCATGCCAGAACCAAGGAGTCAAGAGAAAAACAAGCAATTTGAGGGGGCCATACTGTGGGGGAAAATGAGGTGGGACAGATAAACTAATCCTTGAATCTGTAATTACAAAGTTGTATAAATTTATGAAACTTACTTGCTTCAGGGTGCATCCTGGGGAATATTTCCGATCCAACCAGCGCTGCAATAAACGTGTGTACTTTTTGGCTTTCTATACTCTAAAAGAGTCTGGAGAGTTTCTTCTCTGACTTTTCGGCATCATCTTATTGTGACTTTTGTGGTTGTCTTTTTTTATTTTCATCAGAAAAAAATCATTTAAATTACAAAATCATGAACAAACTCCCAGAAAAATGTGTTTATTTGTGTTAGTGCATGTGATTTTCATTACCACCTATAAATATAAATATAAAATATCTAGTTAACTCTATATTTTACTTACATTAAAATAAAAAGCACAATAAAACTCAATAGGGCTTTCTAGACTAAAGGAAATATTTGTAAATGAATGCAAACTCAAGAATAGTAATAATAACAGTGAAAATTCAGTATTAATCTTACTTTTGACCAAGAATGATAAGAACACAAAAGCTGTGAGAGAAAATTGACAGAGAAAAATTGAGTCCTTAACCAGCTTCCCTCTGCTTTTGAACTCAACAAATTAATCCTGGTCAAGCAATGCCTGTGATTCAATTACTATTTTCTTGATCCTCTGCACCCTACTGAAAGGGAGGTTTTATGTCATTCAACTTCCTCTTAAGCCTCCTCCATTTTCTATCAGCACTTGATTTAACAATCATTCTTCAATAGCATTTTTGCAAAGCCCACTCTAAGGGTTTTAACCTTGCCTCTTGGGTGAAATGTTGGAATAAGGGTAATGATGTCTTATTAAAGCTAGTCCTAATAAGAACAGCTCATCCTCACCCTGTGATGCCCTTCAGAAACACAATGTTAATGTAAGAGAGAGGCTTTTTCTAGTGTGTGATGCTAACTTGAGTGTTCTCAGATAATCTTCTGTTTAAATTCTCATTATGAAATGTTAATTTATATTTATACTGTTTATTTCATTCTTCTTAAATATTTCTTTTCCCTTTACGGAAGTAAAATAAAGATGACAGTATGTTGTACAAGGATGCATTTGTATTATAAAGAGTAGCACCAAATGTGGTAAGGAAGGAGTTTCCTTACCTTGATGTGTGGCAAAGTAACAATGTGGATTAAATTATTTATTTCCTCACACTGTAATGCATGCAATATTTTGTTATTCGAAATTATAAAAAACACAGCACAAGGCATTTTCGATACTTTTGGTGCTGCATAAACATATCTGTGAAAAAAGTTTGTCTAACTACTAGATGTGTTGATGACATTGATTAACACTCATAAATGCAGTTCTTTTATCACAGAAGACTTTGAGGTTGGCCAGGCATGATTGTCCCTTCATAAATCCATGATCATCTCCCCTAGCCACTTTCTTGTAATTAAGAAGTTTGGAAATGGTTTCCAGGATTATTTACTCCATCACTTTTACAGGGATTGAGGGGATAGTGACCATGTGCAGAGACATCTTTTATTAGATGAAACTACTCAAAGTCCTGTCCTGCCTGACCTTGAGCACTTACAGGGATGGGGCACAACTTTTGTGGGTAACATCTTTCAGTGTTTCACCAGCCTCATCATAAAAAGTTTCTTCCCTATGTCCAATGTCTAATTTCTTTCAATTTAAAACTATTTCCCCATATCCTTTCACTATAGGCTTGATAGAAAGATATCTTTCTTATATCCCACGTTACACATTGAAGTTCAACAAGTGAAAGTGCCAGATTCTCCACCTGGGATGGTGCAACCCTGGATGTACATACAAACTGTGGAATGAGATCCTGGAAAGAAGTGCCCTGGAAAGGGACCTGGGAGTCCTAGTCAATGGCAAGTTGAATATGAGTCAGCAGTGCCCTGGCAACCAGGAGGGCCAACTGTGTCCTGGGGGGCATCAGGCAAAGCATCACCAGCCAGTGCAGTTTTGAGCACCACAGTATAAGAAAGATATTGAGCTCTTGGAGAGCATCCAAAGGAGGGGAACGAAGATGGTGAAGGGCCTGGAGGGGAAGTCGTATGAGGAGCGGCTGAGGGCACTTGGTCTATTCGGCCTGGAGAAGAGGACACAGAGGTCTTCAACATCCTCCTGAGGGGAAGAGGAGGTGCAGACACTGATCTCCTCTGTCTGGTGACCAGTGACAGGACCAGAGGTAATGGCCTGAAGTTGTGTCAGGGATTCTTCACCCAGAGGGTGGCCGGGTACTGGAACAGGTTCCCCAGGGAACTGGTCACAGCACCAAGCCTGACAGAGTTCAAGAAGTGTTTGGACAATACTCTCAGGCACATGGTGCGACTCTTGGGGATGGTCCTGTGCAAGGGCAGGAGTTGGCTCAATGAACCCAGTTCAGCATATTCTGTGATTCTGTGATTGAAAGGCTGCAACAAGGTCTCCGGTGCCTTCTACTCTCCAGGTTTAACACAACTCTCTCAGCCTTTCTGCATAGAAGTGCTCCATCCCTCTGATCATTTTTGTGGCCCTTTTTGGACTAACTACTCACTCTAACCTATCCATGCCTTTCATTTACTGGGAACTCCAGACCTGGATACAGGACTCAAGGCAGATGGGGGCCTCCATACCTCCAGCCCCCACAACACTTATCCACTGACTTATCCTTTCATCTTTCCCCTGGAGCTGCTATGTGAGTCAGGCTCCATCCACTCGGGTTCTTCATTGGATGCTGCTCCCATCACATCACATGCTACCAGGGCACTGGCCAGGCATTTCTTTGCTGTGCTCTAAGACTCTGCCTGCTACCTACTGAAGAAATGCTTGACCCTGTTTAATCAGGTGTAAGGTGGAAAAAATATTCAAAGCACTTTTTGATCAAGAGCAGTTGTCAGCTCTTTAAGAGCAACTAGAATTTTCTAGAAGTCTCAGCCTCCCGTGGCTGTATCCTTTCATGAAATTCCTCCAGGAGTCTGATAATCCCAAAAGATATTCTCAAAAGATCCCTAAGTTGTGCTCAGAAACTGCTGCATAAACTGCTGCACCTACTGATTGCCTTTGTTAGCTACCATCTCTGATGTGGGAGTGAAATGATATAGGACATGAAGTTCATTGACACTGGTGGATCCTGATAAAGTCTGAAGGAAATATGGCTGAAAAAATTAGATCCCTGCTGCATTCCTCCTCTGTTTATGGAGGAGTAAGTGCCTTTAAAATTTGTAGAGTTCTAATTGAACTGGAACATTGACACTAATGCTTTGGGCCCTCCAATTTATTATATATTAGTTTTTACTATGGTAAAAAAATGATACCTCATATTATGGCAGTGATATATAGTTGATTTTGAGCATTAGAGTTTTAATACAATATCCCATGCACCAAAAATATATTATTATGGTCCTGTCACTGATGTTAGGTAGTTGGACACCAAGGTTTAGTCTAAAGAGACTTCAAATGCTTATTGAAACTTCACATCTTGAAACACTTTTAATTTTTTTACTAAAAAAAAAATAGAGAAAGAAAGAAGAAATAGTGGGTTTCAGCTCAACAACCTTATTTTCTTTCCTTGTTATATTCAGAATAAACAGATATTTTGAATTAAAAGTCCTGTTTAGTTAATTTGATATTCTTCTATGACAGGGTCACTCACCTAATAGATGAAAGGAAGGCTGTGGATGTAGTTTCTCTGGATTTTAGTCAGATTTTTGATATTGTCCCTCAGAACATCCTTCTGGAAAAGTTGTCCAGCTGTGAAATGAGTGAGTTCATTTCGAACTGAGAGAAGAACTGCCTAACAGGCAGAGCTCAAAGGCTTGTAGTGACTAAGGCTACATCTATCTGGTGACTGGCCACCAGGGATGTTCCTCAGGGTTCAGTTCTAGGGCTATATACATTCAATATGTTTGTCAACAATCTGGATGCAGCAGCTGAACAGACCATTAGCAGTTTTGTTGATGATACCAAAATGGGAGGTATTGTTGACTCTTGTGGGACAGGGGGCCTTGCAGAAGGACCTAGATAGAATGGAGCATTGGGAAATTATTACTAGGATGAAACTGAACAAACTGAAATGCTCTATTCTGCACCTAGGATGGAATAATGCTAGGCAAAAGTATAAACTGGGAGAGAAGTGGATGGAGACCAGCCCTGTAAAAAGGGATCTGGGGTTTCTGTTTGGAAGCAGCTTTATAGGAGTAAAGCTGTGTACTCAATAGGAAAAACCCCATCCTGGAGTGCATCATGACCATGTCAAAAGAGGTGATTATCCTGTTTTTTCAGCTTTGGTGTAGTCTTACCTGGAGTGCTGTGTGCAGTTCTGGACCCCACAATTTATGAAAGTTGTAAAGGTCCTTGAATGTGCCCAAAGAAATGCAATGAAGCTGGTGAAAGGGTTGGAAGTAATGCCTTATCAGAAGTAGTTTAAGACTTTGGGTTTATCTAGTTTGGCAAAAAGAAGGCCAAGGGGTGACCTCACTCCTCTCTACAGCTTCCTGAGGAGAGGATGTGGAGAAGGAGGTGCTGATTTCTTCACTCTGGTACCCAGTGATAGGACACATAGTAGTAGTCCAGAGCTGTGCCAGAGAAGTTTAAATGGGACATTAGAAAGCATTTCCTTACTGAAAGGGTGGTCCAACAGTAGAATAGGTTTCTTAGAAAGGTGCCCCAAGCCTGTCAGTGTTTAAGAGGAATTTGGTCAATGCCCTTAACAACATACTTTAACTTTTAGTCAGGTTTTGGGGTTTTGGGGAGATTTTTTTCCATTGCTATCAAATTAGGAATATAAAAGGGTTTATTAACATTATAGCATATCCTCCTTTTCTGTGTTAATGAATAGGGTTTAATTTTAATCTCTTTTAATCTTACCTGTTTCCTGTATTATTTTATTTTGCCAAAATATCTTACTGCCTTTTTGACTATTTTAAACCTAAGATTTTGGTTTATTCATCTTTTTTTTTCTTACTTTTTATTTTTCCTTCCTTTTAAAAGCATTTTAGGTAATGGGCAGACAGTGTGAGTTAAATGTTTGTTACTTCATATATTTTATAATACACAGCTTTACTCAATAAATTTCCCAGCCCTTACTCCCTTCCCAGAGTTTTTGAAAAGATAAGTCTACAGGAGTTTCAAAAAGACTATTTTCATATGTAGATTTAAAATTCATTTTTTGTATGTGTTCCCAGTGTGTCACAAACCTGTGACCAGCTCTCTAGGTGACCTGAATGTGTTTCCTTGTTTTTCATGAGCCGCATTAGGTTTAAGGTTCTATAGAATACGAGCAGATGGAGTTAAGATATGTTTTGACACTTCTGTTACTGGGAATTTATAGACTATTTATATGTAAAATGATGTCAAATTATGTTAATTAGACAGAAATGGTCTGTTACCCCAGGTATTTCCTGGTATGTTTGAAATAAACATTGTATACTGTGTATTGGAGCCTCGAGGCCATAGTAAATTATATACGTATTTGGGGAGTAGTTTAGCATGTTGGAACCACAGAAACTAGAAAAACGGTTTGCATATCTCAGAAAAAAAAAAGGCAAACAATCAAGTCAAGGGGTGACAGTTTCATTTGAGTTCACCATGACAGGCTTTAGAAGGGGACAGAGGTTGAATGGGAATAGTGGATCCGGAACTCATAATTATAAAAAATTTGAGTACCTCTCAATGTGAGTAATTTGTCTCACTTAGTCATTGTCATTTGCTACTATCCAGGGAGAAACTCATTAAAAAAATTTCGGTGTAGATAGCCATAACAGTTTGTCAAATGTTCTCATGAGAAGGAAAAATAATTTCTTCCAACTAAAAAAGTCCTGAATGGATAGATAGCATGTGTACCT
This sequence comes from Pipra filicauda, assembly GCF_003945595.2. Taxonomy (NCBI): domain Eukaryota; kingdom Metazoa; phylum Chordata; class Aves; order Passeriformes; family Pipridae; genus Pipra; species Pipra filicauda. Next base: position 169,671 of record NW_024104541.1, read on the forward strand.
TGGATTGACTGGCCTGCCTTTGTGATAAGTGCAAGAAATCTGTTCCTCTTTGTTTACAATCCTTGAACTAAAATTGGTTTCAGGTAGAATGCCGTAGTCAGACTGATGTGTGACAAAATACATCTAGGTGTCTAGATACCCAAAATTCAAGTGAACTTATTCCAAAACATAGACAGGTATTCTCAAATTGTTTTGAAATTTCTTTCTAGATACATTGTGCATTCTGAAATCATAGAATCATTTAGTTTGGAGAAGACCTCTAAGATTATTGAGTCCAACAATTGACCTGGCACTGTCACTAAACCATATCCCCAAGTGACAGATCCATGCATTTTTTAATATCTTCATGGATAGTGATTCACTGGGCAGCCTGTTCCAATGCCTTACTACACTTTCAATGAAGAACATTTTACTAATATCCGGTCTAAACCTCCCCTGGAACTACTTGAATCTCTTTCCTCTTGTCTTGTTGCTTGTTTACTTGGGAGAAGACATCAACACCCACCTCACTATAGCTTTCTTTCAGGTAGTTGTAGAGAGCAATAAGGCATTCCTAAGCCTCCTTTTCTCCAAACAAAACACTCCCAGCTCCCTCACAGTTGTGCTGCAGATCCTTTATCAGTTCTGTTTCCCTTCTCTGAACATGCTGTTGCACATCAATATCTTTCTTGAAGGGATTGCCCAAAACTGAACACAGGGTTGGAGGTGCAACCTCACCAGTGCCAAGTTCCTACTGAGAACACTAAAAATTCAAACCCGATCACTAAAAAGAGGGTTGCTAATCTGCTAGACATTTTCCTGAACCTTAATTTAAAACTGAATTGTGCAGCACATAGATACCAAGTTTCATAAAAGAAGGAAGAGCAATGGGTTTATACGTGTTTAAAGTAAGGCATTCCAGATGATCTGAAGCTGCTGTGCTTACTTAAACAAGGAAGAGTGTCATGCTTAACCTAAAAAGCTGTTGTGTATCACTGAAAGTCACAGTCCTGTAGGCTGTTAGTCTTTTTTTTTTTCCAGTGTGTTCCAGTATTCTGTAGGTGGTATTACCATGTATTCTCTATGAGATGTCTGCACTTTAAAAATCCCAGACTCATTTGATTAAGTAGTTAAACCTATTTTTCCAGTAGTCCCATTGTGTCTGGCAGCATTTCTAAATGTTCACAGTGTTGGAATGTCAAAAAAGGATTGTTCTGCACAGACCAATAAATCATGTGAACGTAATGTCTCTCATACCAAAGGCTGCTGATCATCTACCAAGTGTTTGACCTGTACCTGAACAACTCTGATATGTCTGAGTAAGAGCAATTTATCTGTCTGAGACTGTCCCAAATTCAACATTTAAAATTGTCAGTCATAACAAATGTAAGGTAAAGAGATGTGTCCAATTACTAGGACACTCTTCTGTCAAGTGAAAGATGACAGTCTGGAAGTCTTCAGATTCAGGAATATACTGAACTCTCTTCTTTCTTTTCCTGCAAAAAGTCTTTAAGTAGTATTAAAAATAAAAAAAGAAGGAAATGGTGTAATGTCTTTTTCTTTAGTAGTTGCTTAGTCATTCTTTTGAAGGGAGATTCTGAATACTGAGTGAAGAAAAGTCTCTTCAACTCCATGAGTGCTGCTGGGATTTGGAAAGGAACATAATTTCCTGTTTAACTGTGTGGCAAACACCTTGTAAAGGTTACAAAACTGCTCAGTTACCGTGAATGATATTGTATGTATCCTGTTGAAACACCTACGGATAAAACTGTCTCCAGGCTTTATATAAGGTCTACAGACACCTAAAGGATCTTTTGAGCACACCAAAGGAGATTTAGATTTCATTGTGACTATTAGGTAGATAAAATACACATTTTGTATTACATGACTACCTGGACTTGAATTCTCTAAATTCTAGAGTAATTAAGTCTAGTTTGTATTAGTAAGAAAGCATGTAATTCTGAAGATACAGTTAATTATATGAGTTTATTTTATTTATTATTCCAAGGGATTCTCGGCCTTCATATTAATACATTAAAGGGAAACTTCTATAGCTGTTAAAAATGGGAATCTTTTCAAGAAATTCCACTTCAGAATTTATGCTCTAGACCTGAGGAGCAAATAGTTGATTGATCCTGCACAGATTTTATGTTTCTTTTTGTGTCAAATACCTTCTCATAGTACTGTGTTTTCCTGGCTGTCCATCAGTAGTGTCACAAAAAAAAAGAGCTGCAGGAAGCAAATGGAAAACTCTGGTCCTTACTGAACAAAGACCACAATGCTCCAGGGACCTTCTGTATTTCCAGTTTGCAGTTGCTCCCTTCATGTGGTGAATTGCAATGACCTATTACAATGAAAAATCTCTCAGTCTTTCCCAGTTTTGATGGAAATACTTTATTCTTAAGTTCATTTAATGTAAATTTGGAAACTGTGTATTAAATGTGATATGCTTGTATAATTGACATTAATACCTGTCTTTAAAAAAGAGATTGTTCTTTGCAATCCATTTCCAGACTATGAAATTAAAAAAAATGAAGTTTTTTTGAAGAAAAATATTAATCTGTAAAATTTTGGCAAATATTGGCATGAAACACATCAACATTTTTAGGAAAATCGGGGAGAGGTTTCTATGTCTGATGGCAAGCGTGAGAGTCTAGAAAAAATGTTATTACTGGCTTGAAACAACTCAGTGTGGGGGGGAAGATCAGGTTCTACCAAGGTGGAATGTTGCTCTGCCCCTCGTAACCAACCCCACCTACTTGAGAGCCTCTAGTACAGCTGTCAGTCACTGGCACACTGAGAACACTGCCCCACACCACACCCCCCAGAGGCCCTAACCCAGCTCCAGAATGGCTGGCAAACCGAAAACCTCATCTTTGTGAGGGTGGCCACAGGAGTCCAGAGCAAATAAAATCAGCACCACCCTGCTTCTGCATGGTCATGGCTCTACTGTTCTTGGATTTTTGGTAGCTGGATCCACGCTGGATCTAAGGCAGCAGCTATAATTCTCTCTTCGTCTCTCTCTACGTCTCTTCTTTACTTCTTCCTCTTCTCCTAATTTCCTCTTCTTGATATTTGGGTAGCTTAAGCCTGGATAGGTTGGAATTTGCTGTCAGTGCTTTGTGAAATGCTTTATGTTGACTGAATACTTGTTTTAAACTTCTGCCAAATCCCCTTATTTTCCAAAGTTATTCAGTAAAAGTATTTTGACCTCCAAGAATTGTTGTGGCATTTTTCCTATGCATGGCCTCAAGGTATAAAAGAACTAAAGGCCCTTTTAATAAATCCATCATGTGGGTTTTGGGGTCTTTTTGTGTAAAACCTCCTCAATGAGCATGTGGGCCAAGCCTGGGGTCTTACAGCAAGATATGTTCATAATACTTTAGACTATATTATTATGTTGCTTTATGTATATGAATTATAAATAAAAGTCAATGGTACTGTCATGGATTTAATAATTTCAAAAGCAATCCGAAGTGACCTCCATCATTCTGTCCAAAGACCACTTGATTCATTTGACCTTACTAAGTGTTTTATCAAAAGTGACTTCTTAGCCATTTGTTGAAAAGAAATAAATAAAAATAAAGTGAATATTTTTGTTAGAAGAGTTTTTGCAGTAATATTTTCTTCGTCACGGAAAAAAAAAAAGAAACAAAATTAAAATAAAAGAACTTCATTACAGGGAGAGTGATATTTCTAAAAAACTCTAGCTTTCAAGAACCCCCCAGACATTTCAGTAGCTATTAAAACTAAGTGTTCACTCTGAGAAATTCAACACGATGCCAGTATGATACTGCTAGGCTAAGTGCTAATAAATAGACCTTCTAGTAGACTTGAACTCCAAGTTTACAGTTCAGTGGAGAATAGAAGTATCCTAGGGGTTAGAAATTCATTATGTGCGTAGAAAACATTGAAGCAAAAAAAAGTTAGTACCAGCAAAATCCCTAAGTGCTTCTATAATATTATGGTTGTGTAGTGAGCCATTTAATGTTAAAAACTGAGTATGTACTTCAGTGTTTTTCTTGATCATGGAGTAAAATTAAAAACAAAGTCCATGTTTTCATGGCTAAAACGTAAGAACAAATTAAGCTTGGACTACTGTTGATTAGGAGAATCTCTTATCTTTCATTCCTTTGATTCAGGTGTTAAGTGAGATGCTTTACATATGACAGCTTCAAGACCCAAGTAATCATTTTGAAATTGTCACAGATGGAATGTGGCCTTTCTTCTAATACTTTTTTTTTTTCACATTAGTTCTATCTGCATCTATTTCATACCATCCCAGTATATCAATCCCCACCACTGAGGTCAGACAGATATGACAACTGTTTCATTTCTTTTGATGGGTCAGGAATTGCACTTCACACTCTTTGACTTTGCCTGCCATAATACATGTAAAAAATTTGAATTAAAACCATGGGAACAATGTTCAAAAGAAGAGGTACAGACACAAACAAAAGGAGATACATTTTGATGATGTGATTAGTTTCCATAGAAGATTTTGGATGGGGAAAATTTTTGTGTTTCAAATACAGAGATACTGGTTTTAATTGAGGAAGTGGTAGCAAAAAGAAAAAATGCTCAAAACTGCAGGAATATTATAGGAAAATACTAGTCTTACACTCCTCTTTAGATATTAATAAATGATCATGGTCAGATAAATAAGTTTAAGATAGATGGGTCGTTGGTCAAATTTACTGTAGTCATTCCCATATTACATATTTTACCTTAGTCGCTTACTATATGCAGCTAAATTTATCAGAACATATAGAATTAATAACACCAATTTAAGATAAATTTAACTTGAGTATTACCTAGCTTTTAATATTTGACTTTGCAATCTTAATAATCTGTATTTAAAGTATTATTTTGCTTTTAGTGGAGTTTTTTTTTTAATATTCCTGAGTATAAAATGTTTTAGAAATAAAAAAAAAAACAAAACAAAACTCCAGAGTTTGTACCAGTCTTGTCATATTTTCCAAGCTAGTGATTTGTATAAGAATATTACTGCAAAATGCAAAGCCAAGGTCAAGTAAACTTTTCAACGTGAACTACAGTAGGAATAACAAGTACAGTTACTATTACTAGGAGTGTGTTCAACTATATTTGTGTTCTAGAATATGTGATGACAACAATTAGAAAAGAGTATTTAGTTCTCATTTATTGTCACTATCAATTTACGTTATGCAGAAAAAAATAAAGATACTTACAACATTAAAACTGCATCTTTGCAAGATCAACTGTCATATTTCCTTCTATTTCTTGATGAAACATAGTCCAGTTTAAAGTGTACTTTATTCATGCTAAAATATACCTTGCATGACAGTATACTTGTCAATCACTGTAATGACAAATCTAACAAACTTAAAACCATCATGTAGTTTAAAATGTAAGGTCCTATTTTACATGTTTTAACTTTTAGTAATGAGGGATGTGAGACTCTGAGTGGCCTAAGAATTGAGATGTAAATTGTTTTTGTAACGGAGTAATGTTATAATCTATAGAGATTTCTCAGTCCTTAATTTCAGCTGATAGTTGCTGGTATTGAGGCAACATTCAGATTTCAAAAAGTGTTGAGACAGTGAAAGTACAAGCCAATAAATGTTCATTCTTTCTGTTCCTGCATTTTATTGCTAGTAACATAAATGCCATCTTGCTGTCCCCTAAGACATGACATTCTATTTGTAACCAAAGCATGTAAACTAGAAGCTATATATGCAGCATATCTTATTAATGTGTATGCTACGTCTGTTCCTGCAAGAGAACATTTGCAAATTGTATAACTGCGCCTATCTGACTAATCCTCTACACTCATAATTGTCTGATAATAAAAAAGGATGAACTTTTAAAAACTTTTTATTATCTACATTTATAGTCACACATCGTTTTATGATACTTCTTACTTCTTCATGCATTTGAAGAGGGATTCTTGGTAGGAATCCTGTTTATAACTGCATGAAGAGTTGTTCTTATAAGGTGGCATGTTTCTTAATATCTAGAGAGGAACTAACACAGTCCATGGTGACATGTGAATTTAAACGATTTTCAAAAGTGTATGATAGCTATTATCAACTGTCCAAGATTATCAAGTAGAATGCTAGGATAATTCCTATTGTGACAGTTTCAGGACAGTGGTGGTCCCACCTCCATACGACAAGTCCTTCTAGAGTATGAAGGACACACCTGCCCTGCTGATTCTACAAACAAGGACACAGGAGGTTTGACCTTTATAGAAGTTTTGAAAAATTGTAGAGCCTTTCAAGAATTTAAGACTAATTAATTAAGACTAATTAAGTTCCTTATTTTATGTATTTCACTGAGTATATGAAAGATTAAAATAATTGTCTCCTGTTCACAAGACAGTACACAATACACTGGTTTGCACTGTACGATGTGAACTAAAAAAGAAAAATTTTGTCACTGACTTTCTTATTTCCTTTCCAAAATCCTTGACATCTTCCTTCCATTTAGTAATTTTCCACCCTTCAGAATCCTTGAAGTTCACAAAATTTAAACCAAACACAACCAGTGGAAGAATATAACTAGGACTTTTAATATAAATATTGCTTTGTTCCTTTTATTCTAAAGCCTAAAAGATTGATTAACATTTGAAAGAGTTCCATGTAGTAAAATAATTCTAATTCTGTATAAGCTGAAAATTTTCAAGAGTAGAGTAGAAACAGAAAGCATTTAACACATTTTACTTGAGTAAGGTGTGAAAATACGCTAAACGAACAGCAAAACAATTTTAATAAATCTAACAAACCCAAAACCTATATTTAGAGAACACCAATAAATTTAAACATTCACAAAGGAAAATAGTTCTGTTGGAATTTAGTTTTCTTTGTATAATCTTCAGTACTTGTGTTCTGTTAGTTAAGAATAGCATTTGATTTCAACAGCAACACTGATCTTGTATTGTAAGATCACAATACCTGATCCTGCAATATGATCCTCATGGGAAAGGAAAAAGAGGCAAAAAAGAAAAGGTGATTTTGCTTCCCCAGCAAACCTGACTGAAGACAATATCTCTACACGGGTGCAAAGGCAGTTCTAGACAGAGAAGAAATATATCACTGTGTGTCACTAGGAGATAAAGATCCAGCCTAAATGAGGAAACTGAATATGAAGTGTAGTATCAGATGGTAACACATCAAATGTTTCATTCATAAGTAAATAAATTTAAGTTACTTCTAATCTTCCAATGTGCAAAGAACAGGAGTGAATGAGTTGGGTTTTTCTTCTCTATAATTCCAGCATTTTTTGTACTGCTAATTATACAGAATATATTTAATGTAAAATGTATTATTATATGACAACAATGATTTCTTTGTTGTATTTCATATTTAAACATATTAAATGCTCAACAAGTTATTTGTTAAAATGTTCTTTATATAGATACCTATGCTGATACCTATCCTCTTTCCCATAAATTTGTTTCTGTTTATGCTAAAAATTCCATTGTATTTCTTAGCGATTATTATGGGTAGCTTATTCTCTGATGACAATGAAAAGTCTTTTAGGACCAATTTAGAAGTAGGCAATAAGTTTCAAGTAACTTGTGTAGAATTTAGAGCACAAAACAGACTTTAACCTGGTGAAATCACAGGAAGTGTGAGATACTTACTATTTATGTGGATTCATGACTAGTGCCCTACTATTTTATTCTTTGTCATTCTCTCTGTTTGCATCACATCTCAATTTAACATCATCTGTGAGTTTCATTAATGTGATATTTGAACTCTCTTTAAATTATTAATGAAGATGTGAGATAAAGAAAGAGGCTGAAATCTTCTACACTAGTAAGCCCCTAGACATTTCTCCCTATCTGATAAGTTGTCGTTCATCATTAACTACTGTTTATGGCTATTGAGCTACTTTTCATGCTGTATCATATGGTTCGTATCCAAGGAAATTTGATTTTTCAGAGTAATATTTCACAAGAATCTCTACCAAATGCTTTGCTAAAATGTGGATTTGTTATGTTTGCGGAACTACACTTCCTGCATTTGTGTTTTTTGACCTCCCCCCAGACAATTCAAGTTTTGCCTGTAAAAAGAATCAATGTTTATTAGAAAATACTGACTATTTTTCATGCTTTCCTAAAAAGGTGCATGCCTATAATTCAGTTTTAAATTGATTAATAATTATTTATAATATCATTTTCTCTTGGTCTAACCAAAGAGATTCATCTGCTTAAAAATAAATTGGTGGTTCTAAATTAATTTATAAGACATTAGATATCCTTTCTAGTACTGAATGCTAGATGATACTTGCATTTATAAGACTATTTATTTTTTTACAAGCTGTGTATTGCCAGAGCTGGGCAGCAAATTGATCCATTGTTCATCCCTTTCTGTCTGTCCAGGTCATTACTGTCAATGAGTTGGCATATGAGAATGGTGAACTTTGTACAGATTTCCAGCATGTGGGACAATAAGAAACTCTGATGTGTTAACAGGGACCTATACAATGTTCAACTAGTCAGAGTCCCACACACTTTTGCAGCAATACTTCATTGTTTCTTTGGTCTCTTTTTTTCTTAATTTTATTTTTGGTGTCCCCATTTCTGTGAAATACCATTTTTCCTTTGGCATGTTATGCAGTGGCAGAGAAGTTAATAGCTGAGAGGAAAAGGAAAGCATGGGTACTGTTGTGTTCAAAGTGCTTTTGAAATGAGTGCACAGTAGCTGAACCTCACAGCTTGTTGGTTTTGGATAACTTGTTTATGGGGCTACTGTGGATAAAAAAAGCAACATAGAGAGCAGGGAAGTGACAATAACAGCAGTTTCTCTTCTAATTTCCAGTTGTGGGGAGGCACTTATGATAATTACCAGCAAAGTGGAAAACCCAGCTGGAATTCTGAGCAATTTCTTTTTTCTGTAGTTTATCTTTATTAAATTGTTATATTTCCTCCAGGTTTTTACTGGCATTAGGTATAACAGGAGAGAACAAAAAGGACAGAAGTGAAAATTGTCACGGCAGGATGCCTGAAGTTGCGTTCCTTAATCTTTATCTGGGCACCCAAGTAAAAGCAGAGTGATGTTGAAAGGTGTTAAGAATCTTTAAGCTCTGTTGTCTGTTAAAAATTTAATAGATCAGAAGCAAACCTGAAAGTCAGACTGTTGAGTTTCCTTGTATTTAAAATGTGGTACAGTACTGTAGCTTCTACTACCTAGAGTTATACAATTGTGGCCAGTTTCTTTTGATTCCCTGTATTTAACCTAAATCTTACTTAATTTTCATCTTTCCTTAATGTTGAGCTTCTACTGCAACAATAAAAAACTCAAGTAGAAAATAAATAGTAGTTACTTAGTGAACATATTAGTTTATCGTAATTACCACTAAGGCAAATGTAAGAATATATTAACTAATGTAAATGCTTAGACAGTCATCAGAACAAAGGTCAACAACACAGTGTGCATAATGAGCCTTTTAAAAAGCTTTCATCTAGACTGTGAAATAGCATACTTTTTACTATAAAAACTAGTCTTTCCAAAAGTGATTGGTATTCACTTAACGAGGATCTCCTCATTTTTTGGTGTTTATACCATTCAGTTGCTTGAACACATTTGTAATGAGCCTGCATCAGTCTCTTAATAATAATCTCTGCATCATAATCTCTTAATAAAGCTATTTTTCTTTTTTTACCCCTTTGTCCCATAACATTTCTTTAGGGTTAATTGCATGGTTGCAAATAGTTTTTCAAGGGTTTTGATATGCCATTGACACCAAAGAGAATAATGTTTCATAAAATATCTTGGTAAATACTGTATTTAGTGAGAGATCTGTCCAGTTACGCTATGGATTCAGGTATTTAAATATCTGATTATGTAGATATTTAGTAGATATTACAGCACTGTAACTCTGAAAATATATCATACTTGTGCTATTGGAATGAAAGTATTTTCAGTAACCTATGGTCTTATACAGCTGCATTTTTATTCAATCACAAAAATACAAAAAGTGGGAGTGGAATATTACTTGCAGATCAATCAATAGTTCAACTTTTATTTGCAGCACAACTGCTCACTTAGAGAGCATAGAAATCAACTATCAGGTTGGCAGGTAGCTTGAGGTTCCAGCAGAAAATTATATTCAAAGACTTTTTGTTCTTCTAAGTTAGTTATTCTGCCAAGTGGAGAACCCTACGGGTGTCTTTGTTATGACACTATGGCTTGGAATGAGCTCTAAAACCTCCAGACTGTACTGCAATTTAGGCATGATGAGCTGAGTAGGCAGGAAGAGCCTGATAATATTTATAAGGTTTACCAGACTTGGCTAGGAGGGCTGGGGCATTGCTTAACTTTTGAGATACTGGTTGCTTCCTCTTTCGTGATCAAAACCCATTTACTACTAAGGGTAGTCAGAGATACTAAGTAGGTAAAAATTTGTGTTATGATGTTCATTCAAAAGAGGATCAAATGTCAGACGAACTGAAGGCAAAGTTGATAACAGGAATCTGGGCCCACTACAAACTGGACAGATTCAGGAATTTACTATTTATTACCAGGGAAACGTGAGTAATATACTTGTAATTCAGGTTAGACTTTCATTGCATTTTTTGTTTCTGACTATTGCCTTCTAATGCACTTTCACCTAAGCAGTATTAAACTTTCTTATTTTTTTTTCCACCCACCTCAGAGCAAAACTAATGTACATACTTGAGGGGAAAAAAAACCACAAAGCAAACAAAAAATCCCCAAAGAATTAAACCCCCCAAACAACCCAAAACCTCAAGAATGTTAGAATAAATTCCCTGATTATTAACTGCAGTAAAATCAAACAACACTGAGAGTCTTGTGGGTACTAAACCTACTGCAGAGCATGACAGATTGAACTCATCTTATATTCAGTGAAGTCTGCACAAATGCTACTAATATTCTGCAAGTGTTCAGCTGTTACTTTTTCCCAAGACTCACATTTTCACATTTATTGTAATTCCAAACAATGAAGGCGAGAGGGAATCAATATCTGAAAGAATCAAAAATATTTGGTGGCCAGTCAAGGAGCGAGGATAGGTGAAATTCTTAGGTTAAACTTAGAATCCATTTGAAACCTATATTTCAATTTTATAGCAGCTCTCACACTGTGAGAAACGTTTTTCATTGCTAAAATTGGTTGTCTACAGTTTTATAATTGTATCCTCTCCTCCCAAAAGCAAGGAAAAATACTTTTAGTCTTTCTATGTTTGACATTAAAATAATTATTTATTTTTTCATATTCCTTCTTATGTTTACATAATTTAAATTAATAAGAGAACTAATATTGAAAACAAAATAGTGCAGTCTTCTTCGACTCTGTGTTGTCATTTTTCTGCTAGGTCTCAGGTTACTACAGACTTTTAGTGCTTAACAGTCAGATTTGACAAAGAACCTGATGAATAAAGTGACATTCTTTCATGTATCTCTTTAGGGAAAGAAGATGAGACCATTTGCCTCTGAATGGACTAACATAAAAAGGTAAAATACTGGTTTTCCCTTGTTTTGTCCAATTCCAAATAGTGACTGTGACTCCTCTTAAGGTGGGAAGATACGTAAAAACTTGCAAAAAGTGCATCTAATTTTTAGTATTTCTCTTTATAGTTATAAAACAGAGAATCTATCCTGTTCTTTAGATAATGGATGATACATTTTTTTGTATTGTATTTAATTTCTTAATACATTAAGCCAGGGGTTATTTCTTACTCAGAGTTCTACAGAAAACTATAAATTTAAAATATGCAAAATAAAAACATCTGTAGATGTCTTTCTAGAACTCTTAGTTTTTCATATTTCTTGTGGACAAATTTCAAAACTGTTTTCCCATCAGTTTTCCATTTTGAAGTATAATTCTCATAGAAAGCACACTTCATGGTATGTTGTCATGACATACCAGTTTTGATTCAAAATAGTGATGTATACAGTATGGTTCAAGACTTCTTGAATATTGTGAAATTCTTTACTTCAAAAGTAAAAAAATGGTACAGTTTATTTTTCCCATACTATTTCTACAGAAGATTATAAATGAGGTACAAAAAGAAATAAGGATTTTCAAGGCTTCTTTTTCCAGGTTATTTAAGTAGGAGAATAACTTCTAGAACTATTGCTCAGACTTTTAATGATATCTCAAGCACATCATTACTCTATTACTGAGTCATGCCAGAAGGACAGAATTAACCAGCAGCTATTTTTTATGACTCAGGAATGTAGAAACTCCCAAGGTGAAATTTTCTATTTGGGACACATCTATATATATTTTAAGAATTTTCTTCTTTCTATGCAAATTCATTTCAAGCATTCAGTGGAAAAAGCTGTATCACATAATCACAATGAATAAATTATTGGCATGATATGTTACTACCCTTCAGAATATGCTTTAATGTTGTTAATAAAATTCAAAACTTTGGTCCTTATGAATTCCTGAGAATTGAGCCTTGTCGTCAGTGTGTTCAAAATGTGATTACACAAATAGGAGTAAGTATGTAGAAATAGTGGACAAAAGAGAATATTTTTAATGAAACATATTTTTAAAAAAAAGAGCCTAGTGCTGGGAAGAACTGGTATTCATACCACAGAAGTTTAGACAGTAAACTGACATGCCAATGTTAGAAGATTTGTCAGCCTTGCATCACATCTGAAGGGAAAGATCAGCCTTGTAGTGGACAAAATCCTCTCTGAGAGTTGTCAGCTTCTCCTCACTGAATGCCCACATAGCATGGAACGATGACACTCCTGTCATAAACATTTTACTTGCATGACTAAATTTATGAGGATAAATCTAATCCTGGTTTGGGTAGAAGTTCTCCAGTATTATCTAATCACCTCACTCCTTTCCTTTATTGCTGACACTCTAATTGTGCACGTTGCTTATACATTCATTCATACGTTTCTGGAGTAAAACAAGAATTTCTTGCTGTGAGCCCCAGAGTCCATGATAGGACGAAGAACTTGAAGCTTATAGGTAAACTAGTCCAGAGCACTTGACTATTATGCTTTCTGCTTGTGACGTGCAAAAAACCTAGATGCCTTCAGAGAGATAAAAATTTCACCCACTGACATAAAAAGACACACCAGCTGGCTAAAACAGCTCTCCAGTGAGATAAGCATAATCTTTCAAAAAGGCAAAAGGAAATACTTCATGTTGGAAAGTGAGTCCTGAATAAGATGACATTTTATCTGGAGATGATATATGAAAAAAAAGCCATTTAAATGTTTTAGAAGCCTGAGAGGGTAATTTAGGTGCATAATTTTGGTATGAGGTCTGGAAAGAAAGGAAAAAAATTGAAAGATAACAGTGTTGCTTGATTCATGTGACTCACTTGGAGAAATTTAGTTCATCCTGCCAGAAATCTTGTGACTCATCAGCTGGATCTCTGTGCCTGCTCTGTTGGCTCCAATGGGAGCTACGTTACATGTAAACACCCAGATCTGGATGTCTTCCACCTCAGTTACCCAAATAAGTAAGAAGTTACCAAGAAGATCTTTGAAAAACTCTTTGGTCCCAGATTAAGTGGGCTGGCTCTCATTCCGTATTTGTAAGCATCTTAAGTTTTGATATATATTTCTATTGCTTTTTATTATTAGGCTTTTGGGTGTTTGCTTTTTTGAATGATCAGAGTGAACAGACAGGTTTAAAAGTATTATTTACTTCAGAATGCAGAGGCAGTCTCCTGCAAACACTTTATGTATATTTGAGTGAATACATGCATTGTCTACATTAACCTTATTTGACTTGCAGACCTCACCTTTCCTTTTTCAAGCCTTAAGTCTCTGAGTCCATAATTTAGAAGTGTCAAGCTACACATGAAGGATGATGGTTTATTAAATTTTCAAAATGCATTCCATATGTAACAGACTTGCTAGAAATAGTGATAGCAGTTATTCAAAGCAAGGATCTTGCTTTTCCTGTTCAGTCATGACTGCAATAGCTGCAGGCAATTGGTTTGTCTATTGGCCAGTCTGAATTATTGACTGGATTTGTAAATTGGGTGTAAGTTAAGGAACACTCTTCTTTCAAAGTTTCGGTAAAATAGCAAGTGCAATTCTCTGCTGTGGCTGTGGTCAATCCAATAAAAAATAAGGTTAAATAAAATTAAGATTGTTCAGTCCCTGAACAGAAATACCAATGAAATTCACAGCTGGGCTAGATGCTTCATTTAGCCCATGTATAAATGGAGAAAAATGAACTAATGGTAGAGTTGAAACAGTATGTCAGATTTAAGTCTCACACACCTTGTAAATTTGGAATTAGAAGACTTTCATGTTACTTTAATGAATATTTTCTATTTGGCAGTAAACAGAATGGCATTGTTTCAGGTTTCCATTTTTCTTTTCTTGTGGAGGATGAAAACCCATATTTCTCTGTCCTGGATGGCATAAAGGCAGGAACGTGCATATTATTTACCTTTTTCCTCAACTTATTATCTGCCACCATTCTTGACACTGGAATTAACTCATTCTAATTAAAGTTTTTTGGTTTGGTTTGGTTTCCAGTAAAGGAAGATATTTGAAACGTTGCAGTTTATTATTTCAGTATTAAAATACATATTAAAACAAACAAAACAGCTCAGAGATTATCTGACAGGTTCAGTTTGCCAAGTAAGTACTCAGTCACAAAGCTCATTGCATTTACCACATAAAAGAAAAAGCAGAAACAGAAGAATTCTTTGAGATGCTATAGCAGCTCTATTCATGCTCACCACAAAAAAAATATCACATTCAACACAGTTTGTACCATGGTGGCTGAGTTACTGCAGTTATATTAATTATGAGAATGTAGGCATGTGCAATTTCATATTGCATTGCAGCTGCTGATTCATATTAATTACTTAATGGTGACTGCCATGTCAAAAGTAGTTGCTCAAGAATTTTTGCAGCTAAAATGAACGTTGGGAGCATTCTGCAAATCATCTATAAACATCTTTGAAATAGCTACTAAAGGTGAATTTGTGACTGCTTTGTGTCACTGGGGCAACACAAAACATCCAGAATGTAGAAGTAAATCTGACCTTTGATTACATAACCTATTTGAAATGTTTATATTTTTTCCTATCCTGAATATCTGAGAAATTTCTGTGTAGTGAAAATAGCCATATCCACTTTCAAACACCTTACATGCAAAGTTCTTGAGTCATTTTTATATTTGTGCTTTTCTCATTTGCCTTTGCCTTTCCCCTCTGAAGATTCTGTGATCATACATTATTCTAAAACTTGTTTAGAAAATACTGAGGAAGTTCATTCCAGGTGTTTGTGATGTATGATCTGTATAATATTTTAATGCATTAAAAGGACTAATAATGAAAGACATCATTTGATGTGTAATTCATTATTAATAGGCCTAATAAGCTACTGAAATTTAAAGAGAAGTCAGAAAAAGCCTAAGAAAATCATAGAAAAAAAGAAATATATCCTTTATAATGGATATTATACTTAGAAAACATCATGAGTGGGTGGAATCATTGTCACGAGCACCATAACTGCAGCTATGGAGCAGACCAGAGGGAATTTCTTCCCAGAGAGATCTGGACAAGCTCTGTAGCAGCTCTGCAAAGAATTTTCCTAAAAGCTAAGCCTTTCATTACAAGTAAGAGCTCTGAATATAATTCTGAAAAATTTTACAAATTATGAATCTTACATGATTAAAAACGGGTTTCACAAAAGCCTGCTTATTGAGCAACACCCTATGAAGTACTCACACAGTACTGGAAAAATCCCACCTCTAAAATTATTTAGCTTATAGAAACTTCCATGAATGCCAAGCTTCAAAAAATAGTGTCAGCTGCAATTGATAAATCTGTTTAGTGTCTCACATTTATCTTCTTTCTCATTTTCCCTGAAAATATTTAACCATTTCTCAAAGTGAGATTATTTAGAATCATAGAATATCTCACGTTATAGAATATCTATAGTGATCATCAATTCCAATTCCCTGCTCCTCACAGAACTATCTGAAACCAAACCATATGACCAGGAGCATCATTCAGATGCTCCCTGAACTTTGACAGGGTTTGTCATATCTACTTCTCTTGGGAGCCTATTGCTGTGCCCAACCACGCTCTCAGTGAAGAAACTTTTCCTAATGTCCAAGCTGAACTTTCCCTGATGCAGCTTCATTCCATTTGCTCAAGTCCTGTCACTCATCAAGAGAGAGAGGAGATCAGCACCTTCACTTCCACTTGTGAGGAAGCTGTAGACTGCTACAAGGTATCCACTCAGCCTTCTCCTCTCTAAGCTGAATAAACTAAGTGACCTCAGCTGCTCTTCATAAGTCTTACCCTCTAGGCCTTTCACCATCTTGGTCACCTGCCTTTAAACACACTCTAATAGTTTTATATCCTTCCTGTATTGTGATGCTCAAAATTGCACACAGTACTTGAAATGAGACCATACCATTGCAGAGTAGAGCAGGACAGTCACTCTCCTCAGACAACTGTTGATGTTTTGCTGGATGTCCCCCAGAGCACAGCTGGCCCTTTTAGATCCCAGGGCTCATGGCTGACTCATATTCAATTTGTCACTGACTTATATCCCCATATCTCCTGTAAGAGCCATTTGGATTTCAGCCTGAGTATCTTATAATCTAGTTAATGAATATGATGAAAATTGTATTAATTTAGGACAACGAACAGAACTCAACTCATTCTTCTTATATTTGTGTATTTGCTGGTCTCATGATGTGCCAGTTAAGGTGCTTAGAGTGAATGCTTAGGACAGCACTTTTTGCTCCCAGATTATACTCAGGTTGGAGTCCAGTAAGAAGTCCTGAGATGAGACTGCTGTTGAAAAAGGTGTCAACGGGAGAAATATGCAGAGAAATAGCTAAGTGGAGGTCTTGAATAGGTTTCCCCTTGAGCTAGCACATACTTGTAAGCCTGTAAAAATGTCATCACTTCAGACCCTTATTCACATAAAGGGCTGTACTGACAAACAGACATGTTTTTTGATAGCTTTAAGGTCTTAAAAAGCAGTTTAAGGGCTAAATGTGCCTATCTAATTCGTATCCTGTGAATGCTTCCACAGAGAAAATGTAAGGGGATAGTTTTTGGGTTTTGTGTGATTTTTTTTTTCTAATTCTGCTTCTCCCTTTACGATGCTATACATGTTCCTGTGGCTAAGCATATTCTTAATGTTCCTTGTAAGAGACAGAAATAAGTATAGTTGTTTTAGAACCAATTGTGGAGTGATTCTAAAATCAGTTGCCAATTTTACCACTAAATACCAGTTATAGCTTGCCAGGTAAAATTATAACAAACTTAAAATGATCACATTTTATTATATATTGCAATTTGAATAATATTCTTTACCTTGTGGAAAAGTGGGTAATGTAATACTTCAAGCACTGCAACTTAAAAGATATCAAAGAATTAAAATTGGCACAAAATAATGTAAAATATTATATCTGCTCTAAATTTTCTATTTCCAGGATCAACTTTCAGTGGACTGTTCTTCAAAGGGATTCTCTAGTTTCCTTTCTTTCCACCAGTCCCTTCTTTTAATTTTCCTCTCAGTATTAAAACAGTTCCTCAGCTGAATCAGATCTCTCTGGTTAGTAGCCTGCTGTGCATTATCTTGAGGTGATTTAGTTGTATCCAATAGAGTACATTGTTATGGACTACTTCTGAGTTTCAGGTAATTTGTACCAGAGTGCAATGTTAGCAGAGTGGGTGTAGCAGCACTATTCTCTATATCCAGGTTCCCTGGTTGCAGGTGTGCTCCAGTTGGAGTTGATTTGAGTATTTTCCACCATGGTATATATACTTTTATCATATTTGAAGAAGAATCTGAGAGGAAATGTGATTGATTGTGGTCAGTAGCTTGAGTAGCTTGAGCTGATTGAAGGTGAATTAGCACCCATTTCAGGGCTCATTTCTGGCAGGAAACAATTAAAGGCAGAGCCTACAGCTGGTTTACCCACAGACAACACACTGTTATGCCTAACCACGACAAATCTGGCTAGGTCAGCCTACATTTTCCATTTTTAATCCTTGGTATTATTTCTTCTTCTCTGATTTAATATGAAAACCAACAGCAGCAACACCACCAAAACCTCTCAGAAAACGTCCCCAGAAACAAAGAAACCAAAACATGATTCAAGTACTTGTAGATATAAAGAAATAATTGGTTTCCTTAGCAACTGAATGCAGTTCTCATATTAAGAACAACAAAGTAATTAACCCTCTAAAGTGAGATAATGCAGGAAACGCACATTTAAGTCTGCATGACTTTTTGGCTATTGCTCTAGCATATTAACATTTTAAATGATAGAGGCTAGTGTCTGGCTAGTCATCCTATTGAAACGACTGGGAAATACCCTGGAATAGCTCTACATATCATGAATGGAAAATATCCAGATTCTAGGTTGAAGTTGTTGGTCCTGACAGAAACAGCTGTGTGGTCCTGTAATTTGATTACACTGTAAGATGGCTTTCTCTCCTGTTGTACATGCAGCTATGATATGTCTAAATAGCTGTTTGGAGAGACATATTGTTCTAGATTTATTATTTTCATCTCTGCTAATAGTTTTTCCTTGTCTTTCACTATGAAGTCAGGAGAATCTTGTGTTCAGATATGCATTTGGGTGTGAATATGCTCCTGTGAAATTAAAATCTTTACAAGCAAGATTAAGAAATACATGCTTTGACAAATATTGCATGATTCAGTAGAATATTAAAACATCCTACAAACTTTAAGAAGCAGAAGAGCTTTAGCAATTTCTCAGTTACTACCTATCAAGTGTTAATGAATCTAACCACATACTTGAACATCTAAGTACAGAGTTTTTCAGACTTAGAGGTGGTTATGGTATAATTGTCTGATTTTAGAATTCCAATTTATGTAGGTGTTTAAATATGCAGCAAAATTTGAACCTTAGATGCCATCTTGCAAAATGTTAAGTATGATTTATAGAAATGACTGCAGTATGTACAAATCTTTTTAGAGGATTTCCTTCTATTACACTGCTATCATACAAATTAAGACTTAGTGATTGCTAAGTATTATTAAATAATACTCAAATAATACAGGTTGATTTTAGTTCATTTTTACTGGAAGAATGGTCATCTGTAATCTAAATAAAATCCCCTAAATATTATTTGGGAGTTTGTGTATCATGTTAATGAACATTTTGATCTCTTGTTCTTTATTTTTCTAATACTGTTGGCTAAAATATCAAACAAGTAAAACTAGTCTACTTCAGTAATTGCTGTGCAACCCAGCTAACTTTTGTGGGATTTTCTCAGCACTAACAAAAGACAGGGTTTCACCTTCAAGTGAAATATCTTAGTGGTATATCCTTATTGGCTTCAGAGAAGTTTTATACCAACAATTTAGCTGGCCCCTACTTCTTCGGTGGTGCTGTGTCAAGGCTTATTAGAAGGGAAGCCAGACTTCTTTCTGAAGCAGTGATAGGAGGTATAACATTCCAATGTGCTCTTCACTGAGAGGATCTTTCAAAAAAATTTTGATCAGTCTGGTTCGAAAAACAATATGTGCCCCTCTTTCTAACCTGTATCTAACTGTCAAGATGTCTGATATTACATATTAGATATGGTCAGACTTCTGCCCTGGCTGGTTTATCAAAGCTTATCGAGGTGAAGTTATTCAATTTCTTTTTTTTTATTTCTCTTTATTGTAAGAGAAAAATGCATTATAAGGATACAGGCTATACCCAATATTTTGTAAATATGAAAACCAGAATTATAAAGTTTGTCCTACATAGTCAGAGGAGGCAGAATCAACTCTCAAAGTTTTCTTCTTTTCTTCATATAAGAAAAAAGCTATAAAATGTTTTGCTGTAGGATTATGTCATTTTAGCTATTATTTGTAGTTTTCACCTATTCTGTTATGTGTATGAATATGTGAGTGAGAATGTGCATTGTATATGTGGGGGTTTTAGTTTGTTTTCTTCTGAAAAATAATCTTTCTAATGAAAATTAATTCACTTCAAAACCTGTGACACTCAAAACCTTTTCATTCAGGCTGATAAAAGTTTAAAAATCTCTTTTCATTTTCCATGAAAAACTTTCTAGTTATACTTTGTGAGAGTAGTGTACAGATATAGCCATCTTAGCGAAACTGATCTTCTGGAATTAATCATAAGAAATGCACATTTTTACATACTGTTTTCATCTGAACAGGCTAAATCACTTGTTCTCAGGCCTAGAGCATTGATGTATAAACACATATAGAATAGCTAAGAAGTGGGAAGGAAGGAAGGAAAGGAAGGAGGGAGTGAGGGAAGAAGAGAAAGAGGAAATAAGAGTGAGAAAGAAAGAAATACCTAAAGAGAACTTTTAAGAAAGACGAAGACCTTTTTCCAAGGCCTGAGGTGACAGGACAAGAGGCAATTGTTTTAAACTGAAAAATTCTAGATTTTGATTGAGCATAAGGAGGAAATAATTCATAAGGAGGGTGGTGAGACACAGGAACAAATTACCCTGAAAAATTGTGAATGCCCCATCACTTGAAGTGTTCAAGGGCAGATTGGACATGGCTTTGGGCACCCTGGTTTAGTGAAGAATTTCCTTGTCCATGGCAGGAGGATTGGACTAGATGTTCTTGAATGGTTCCTTTCAATCCAAGCTGCTCTATCATTCTATGACTCTATGGTGACAACAGACAAAAATAACCAATGTGAAAACATAAACTTCTAACAATCATTTAGTTTTATAGCCAATGAACTTCCACATCTAAGATTTAAATATATTTATTGAATGACAGAACAACATTTTTCACAGAAGTCTTTTCAGGACTTATGTTGAAGTTCATCCTCAGGACCCTAGCTGGCTTCCTGTGCATGGCATCATTTTAGCTGCTTACATCCAGGCAGTCATCTGGTCACTGCTGTTACAAAATCCACATGTCCTTCTTGTCCCTCATTACTCTCAGCTGCTAGAACCACCACACATCACCCTGTTCCTCCCAGAGAAGCAATTCTGTCTCACCTACATCCTCTCTACTTCCTAAAGTCTATTTCCCTTTCTAGAGTTGAATGGTCAGTGAAAGCAGAGATCATGACATAATGATTAGCAGAGGGACATGTACCATACGATCGCTTTCTCTGAGGTTGAACTCAGACCCTCAAATACCCTTCTGATTGTAAGGCTATAGATTTCTCCAACCATGACAAAGGAGGTGAGAAAAGTATTTAGCTGTTTGCGTCTGTGAAAACCAAATATGAATCAATGTATGCACTAATCCTATTAAAGATACTTAAATTCTTAAGGAAGCAAATAATTCACAATATATACCTAAAGAAAAATAGTGATGACATAATATCTAAAGACACTTGCTCTATTTTTTTTTCATGTGTGTATCAGTAGGTGTGCTTCTGTATGCATAGAGCAGGAGGTCCTTAATTGCCAAATAAGTTCAGGATAGATGGAGACCAGATGGCTTCTTCAGTTATAATGATAGATTAATATCTTTCACTGAAATATCACCTGTAGTCAGATTTTAGATTTCAGGGCATGACAAAAGTGAATGCCTTTGCTGAGAATAGATTTGATACTGTAGAGACAAAATAGGCTGAAAACTTAATTGAGCTCAGATATGAATAGGTAGACAGTAAGAAAGATTATATGATTTTACTGACGAATAAAGATGGTTTGATTTCAGTATCTGGGATTGACACTGTAGATTTGCTGCAGTAACTTACATCAAAGACTTGATGCTTACAGTGGAGTGCAGTGTGAAGTTCTGGCCCCCACAGTTTAAGAAGGATGTGAAGGTTCTAGAATGTGTCCAGAGGAGGGCAACCAAGATGGTGGTGAAAGGGCTGTAAGGAATGTCCTATGAGGAACAGCTAAGGACACTAGGCTTGTCTAGTTTGGAGAGGAGGAGGCTGAGAAAAGACCTCATTTCTCTCCTCAGCTTTCTGAGGACAGGAAGTAGAGAGGGAGGTGCTGATCTCTTCTCCCTGGTACCCAGTAACAGGACACATGAGAATGGTTATAAGTTGCATCAAGTGAGGTTCAGACCAGATATGAAGAAATATTTCCTTAACAAGAAAGTGGTCAAACACTGGAAGAAGCTTTCTATGGAGGTAGTCAATGCCCCAAGCCTGTCAGTGTTTAAGTGGACAATGACCTTAACAAAGTGCTTTAACTTTTGTTCAGCCTTTAAATTGTCAGTCAGTTGTACTAGATGAACACTGTAGACTTGGTCAACATAATTTTTGTTAAGAGCCATACAATTCCTTCTTTTTTTTTTTCTTTTGTGCAATTAAACCCAACATACAAGGAAGATTTCTTAAAAAAAAAAATAGGCTTGTTATAGCTTTGGCTGTGTCTCCAAATAATTGATTTGGAGTTAATAGAAATAAACTAACCATAGTTTCATAGTGACAAAAGGGATCACCTATGCCTACATATCACCCCTCCAGGTACAGGTCCCCTATCTTACCTACTTGAAACCAGTCTTTCAAGCCGTGAATCTCGCAAATTCCTTGCCGTTTTCTTTTGCACACTCTCCCTTGCAAAGTGACACACTGTTGAAGCTTTTCTAATTAAATGCCTGGTACATATGACCCAAACCCCTATCAGGAGTGGTACTGGAATACTCTATATTTTGGTGCAAGTCATAATGAAGGCAGACTTGAGGGAGAGGGAGAAGGGAGGGGAGGGGAGGGAAGAGAGGGGAGGGGACGGAGACCTCGTTCAGGTATATAAATGCCTGAAAGGAGGGTGCAAAGAGGACAGAGCCAGGCTTGTTTCAATGGTAAGCAGTGACAGGATCAGAGGCAAACTGAAACACTGAGTTTCTCTCTGAAGATCAGAAAACACTTTTTTTAATGTGAGTGTGACTGAGCACTGGTATAAATTGTGCAGGGACACTGTGCAGTCTCTATCCTTAAAGATATTCAAAAGCCATCTGGACATGATCCCGGGAAACTGGGTCTCCCTTGAACGGAGGAGGTTAGACCTGACCTTCTTCCAGCTTCAGCCATCCTGTGATTCTATGAGGTTAAGACCTTACAGTGTCAATTATGGTTTGTTATGGGGATGAGGAGGGGAAGGAGGAAGGATATATATTTAAGACTTACCTGAAATGTTGGTCTAGAGACAACAATAAAAAAAAAACAAACATTGAAAAAGTTGATGCATTAAAAGGAATGAGAACTTTTCTCTCATATCAAAATTCTCATTCTCCAGAGATTGCTTTCATAACTTGACCTATGAAATTGAAAATCCCTATAAATGTCACAGTAAAAACATCAATTCCCTTCAATATTAGATTTTAATAAATTTTCTATATCTTACTTAGAGGACTGGCAAGGCAGATCAGACGACTTTGTGCTTTCCCTTCTTTTGTACTGTTTTCATTTTTTGCAAGTTTTGTCTGCATTGCTAGACTGCTTTATCTTGGAATTTTAAAGGTTTTTGTTAAGTGAATAAATAGTTCAGGTTTTTTCCTACATGTTAACACTATCACTGTTCTAAGGAAAATCATACAACAGCAGATGAAGATGCTGTATATAAGAGCACAGTGTGAACAGATTATCTCACACTGCTCCAGCTTCACATCATTCATTGCTGTTTATAGTAAGCTAAAGGATGGATTTTGGGAGATTTGATAATTGTGATAGTATGTTGGCTAGCATGTGATCTTTGTTAAACTGGAAGATACAAAATGCAGATGACCTTAGAAAACTGCTGCAGGTGGTTGAGGACATTCACTCTCAGAATTACATGAAGTGAGCTCATAGATCATGTAGTCAGGTGGCTGTGCACATATTTGCAGAAGTATTCCTACAACAATTCTGGTGCTTCATCTCAAGGGCTTTTTATTAAGGTCAGTATTGTGATTGTTATGATGCCTGTTATGATGAAGTAGATGTGTGAAGAAATGTGCACATCAGAATGGAAGATTTACCGAAAACAGACTTTTCCATCATAACTGAAGTCTCTTAGACTTGCATGGTGCTGCAAAGGATCAAGTAAGGAAAACAATTTGGTATTAATTTTGTAAGAATGTAAGATACTTAAGTAGCAGCATTTTCCTTGATAAAATTATACTTTGAATGAGTGGACTTTGACTCTGCAAAATAGGCTCTTTTTTATCTTTCAAAGGGAATGCTTATGGGAAAGCAAAATCACCACGTGCCCCATCATGGTTCACAGTGCATAGTCTCATTTAAGTAACGAGAAGGTAGACTTTAGCACATCTCATCTCTACACATGTCAAATGATCATTATGTGTTCTTTGTCATTGTCTTATCTGCTGTGTTTCCTAACAGTGTTCACAGTTATGTTTTTGGATTGTCTTCATGATAGGACCTCACAAGTCTCCCTGTGTCAGAAAATTAGAAAGGTTCTCTTTAGGCCAAGATTACTGGTGTCGGTAGTTAGTTGTATGGTATGCATTAAGGTAATCACTGATATGCTCAAGGCTATTCCTCTCCCACTATTATAAGTCACATACCAAAATTCCAGGTAGAGCATCCTAGGGAAAATGAGATGCATGTCCCTCTAGCAGGTAGTGTTTCATGCATGTATAGGTCTTTTTAGCAATGGCAAGCAGACATGAGACAGACAGGAAAAAAATCTGTTTAACCCCTGATCAATATATGATAAGTGCCTCATGTCAGGAAAGAGCCAGAGCAGGGTTTCTTCACAAAGGGTGACAAACTGGATGTTGAAAGAAGCTGTTCCTTGCTTAAGCAGGACAGTGACCTCACCCTGGCAGCATGCTGTTCCACCTGCACAGGAGGTGTGTCAGGATGGTGACCGTGACAGTAACAGGTCCCACCACAGGTCCACAACAAGAAGGCAAAGGCAAAGGGAAGGATCAGGTCCCAGGTCATGCAGGGTTGTCCAGCAAGTCAGGAGAAACAGGAGACGATGTTGGGTTCTGAACTGCCTGCAGTGTGGCTCAGACCTTGTCTGGGTGCCCTAGGCTGAGTTGCAATAGTTTTCCTCAGCCATGGACAGAGGTCCCAGGTAGGGCTGGGCAGGGTCACTGGGCCTTGTGGGTGTCCTCAGGGCCCTGTACCAAGTATTCACAGTTGGCATGAAGCTCATTCCTGATAAATATTTGATTTGGCCTAGAGCCACAATGGAACATGACAAATCATACCTCAGTCCCACTCTCTTTGTGCCATCCAAGTCACTAAAGACACATCCATATGCTGTAGTAGGAATCATTATAGGACCAATGTTTTATTTTCTACGGGCTCTACAAAGACCTAAAAAGCCTTGGACAGAGTTAGAATTTGTTATGAGCCTACGATAAATTTGAATAAATAGCTCTTAGAAAAACTCATACTCAAGCACTATTCCCTTGAGCCACCAAATATTTTATGTAGTCTTATATGGATTCTTAGAGTATTATGTTAGATTAAGAGCAAAGTAAACAAAAGTATTAAATGAGCTTTTTTTAAAAAAAAATAGTCAATTTTTATTACCTCTGTCATCTCTGGAAATGTGGAAAATTATAACTATAAAAGAAGTATATAATGGAAATAGTTTACTTTGTTTTTGAACTTAGTTGTTTTGTTCTACTTCATTTTGTACAGACAACTAGTTAGACACCAGTGACAATATCAATGGTTGATGACACTAATTTGAATGTTACTACATGAGTAACAGCAATAGCCTTTTATATATTTAGTAATTATAGTATCTGCCTGTAGTTCTGTATTAATAATTTAGTTGTGGGGAAAGCTCTAATTCAGACAGAGTTTCAGCTCAAGTAACAAGCCTTGCTTTTGCTTTCACTGTCTATCATTTTCTTGAACAATTTCCTTTGACATAAAATGACATTCCCTATTTCTTCAGAACATATGAGTTTGTATAAGGACATTATGATGAAGGAGTCCAGAAACATAAGGTTGTGAGGAGAAGGTAGAACTTGTTGTCATAAGAACACCCAGACAAAGCAATGACTTATCACTAATTTTGTTAATCAGCCTTCAACAGTCTTCATAGAAAACCAAAAGCATTCTGGAGACAATGGACTTATGGACTCAGCAGCTCTACAAGTTTGTGATTTAATTTTTAGTCACTGGGTAAATAACATTATCATGAGATCTTCTTGTTAGTCATATGTCATCTGAAATATAGGTAGCCTGTGATTCATAACAGAACTGTCTAGGATTCTCAAACCCAGAATGGACAAAGCCATCAAAGTACTCTGTAATTTGCATTATTCATAATCTGCAAGATTCTGTCTGCTCTGAGTGTTTACAGGAGGAATATTCATTCAGAGAAATATTCATTTCAGAGGTCCTTCAAAGAGGTTGGATGTGGTGTCAGTGGATGTATCTGATATCAATGAAAGCACTTATTCAGTAAAAACCTGCATCCTTCATGCTTCATTGTTGTCAGGTATAGAACCTTGTGTGGGTTATCATATGCAGACATATCATCTCACCTAGAAAGGCTGTTGACAAGGCATAAATTCTGTAAGCCAACTCACACTTAAGAGAAGTTCAGGAAGACTGAAGAAGAAAAGAGAGAAAGACAACGCATCCAACTGAAGGCCAAAGCCTTCTTACAGGTCAAGTACTTCTTACATGTGCTTAGTGAAATCATGGCACCCGAGGAAGGACAAGGTTCTCTCAAAAAGATTAGCTGAGATTGGTTGAAGTCATGTTTCCCAGCACTGGGGGAGAAGCCCCTCTTGCTTTCTGGGGCCAACTGGAACTTCTTTAAACCCATTCAGATTAAATGAAAGCAGAAGTCTTCTGCAACCTGTCATTTTACGGAAGATTGCTCAGAAGAAGATAGACAATGTAGCAATAAATCATATTTTGGTTTAACACTTCAAATCACCTGAGAGTTCAAAAGTACTTCAATGGATATGCTTAGACCAACATAAGTAAAACACAGCCACTGCCACCTCTCTCAGTTTGAAAACTAAAGTATAAATTATATGGAAGGTGGTATTCCACAGCTACGACCTTCGTACTTCTCCACAGGGTCAGAATAGTCTCATAGTACTTAAGTTTCTACAGATTTGAGGATTTTTTTTATGCATAATTGAGCTCATAACTGGAATTGTTGAGCACTTCCTGAGTGGATTCTTTGTCCGCTCAAAGATTTGCAAGTGATCAACACCTGCGTATCGGTTTACAAGTATACCAGAGAGGGATCTGTCCTGTAATGGATTTGCTGGAGTTTTTTGGAGGAAAGAAACAACGCAAAACTAATTTGACTTTGCCTCTTGCCTGCTGATTAGGTCACAGATAGATTTTCAGCTAGCATTTGAATAATAATCCTGGGCAACTAAAGTCCTAAGGCCCCAAAGAAAGGCAAGGACACAGAAATGCCCTTGCCACACCCTCAAAGGACAGAGCAGTTTATTTTCACAGTTCAATTTCCTAGCTGCATGCAGCTCTGTGGTCCTCCGCACAGGAAGGACATTGACCTGTCGGAGCAGGTACAGAGAGGGTCACCAAGATGATTAGAGGGACGGAACACCTCTCCTAAGACAAAAGGCAGAGAGAATTAGGATTGTTCAGCCTGGAAAAGAGAAGGCTTCGGTGTTACCTAATTACAGCCGTTCAGTAACTGAAGGGAGCCTACAAAAAGATGGAGAGAGACTATTTACAAGGGCATGTAGTGATAGAAAAGGGGAAATGACTTCAAACTGAGAGAGGGCAGGTTTAGATTAGATATCAGGAAGAAAGTCTTTACGGTGAGGTTGATTAGACTCTAGAACAGGTTTTCCAGAGAAGTTGTGGGTGCCCCATCCTTGAAAGTGTTCAAGACATGGTTGGCTGGGGGCTGAGCAACCTGGTCTAGCGAAAGGTGTCGCTGCCCATGGTGGGGAGGTTTGGACTAGATGATCTGTAAAGTCCCTTCCAACCCAGGCCGTTCTGTGATTCTGCCAAAGTTAGCAGTTAAATCAACAAGAAACATGACATCTCCTTTGTGTTATGCATTTACTGATAGAATCACACATCTATATTACCTGTTCACTTGGAGTAGTAGGTCTGCTTTATAACGTATTTGTTCGGAAATAGCCTTCAATAGAAGTAAAGGTATCTCTTTCTAAAAAGTGATTTGCAATAGTGGATGCCCGCAGAAATTAACACTTATAGAGAAGATTTTAGCATAATTTACCAGTATTTTCAGTAAATGCATCTTACCTTTACAGATATGGCATACCTGAAAAGCAGGACTGCGACAGTTTAATGCAAAAGCAATTATACTCTATGCCAAAAGTACTAAAAGTGTTTTTCAGTGGAGGAGGAGATAGTAAAAAATCCCAGCATTTTAATAAATTTACTGCATTTTTCCTTAGAGCTTCAATATCACCTGTCAAAAAAGCATAAAAACCAACCATATCATTTTGTTGTTTGTAAAATGTACAACTTCTATGTATAGCTTAACTTGTAAATCCCTACTTTTTTTTCTTATAACAAAGCAGACTCCAAAGGTAATTTGAAGCCTGTAACAATAGGTTTGGTTTTATATACTTATCTCTTATAGAATTCTTCTAAAGCACCCTACAGACTCTGAAGACAGCTTGTAGAATAACAGGCTTCCTGCACTCACAGGAATACCTCCTGATTTCTTCTACTTCTTTTCACGCATCTTTCTAAAAAGTTTATTCTATTTGGTACCAAAACATACACTTTCTGATTTCCAAATCTCAGCCATTACCATGCTTATTCTCTGTAGTCTAATGCTTAAATATCAAAAATATGTTTGAGCAACCTTAAAAGACAAAGCTCTACTTAATTTTTATAGAGACACAATTAGTTAAACTTTTAGTAACAAAAATTGACAGAGGAAATTCAAAGCACCATTAAGCACATAAACATCAGCAATTTTACCTGAATGCAAAGTGCATTCTGTAATTTTTTTGCCATTCTTCATCTCACCCACTCAAAGTAATTAGATAAAGCCTTTTCACTTCTAAAATTTCAGTGGCACTATGTTTTTAGCACATATATTAAAAACACAAGGCTTGGGGTTTTTCTTGTTCATTGGCAGCTTTTATTCCTCTTTCTTTGCCAATTTAATCTCTGCTCTTTCATTGCTGAAGGAGTATCTGCGAGTTGAGAGTTGTGATCAAGCAGAGATGTAGCAATCCCCATTACACTTACAACCTTCTGAGGCCAAAATTACCTTTGCAGAATCTCTGGGTTGCTTTCACATATTTCTCAGCTTTCACTGTGGCTTTACGTAACGTAGGGCTGAAGCCTTAAGTGTTACTTAAGATAAGTGAATTGCACTGATTATTACACGTTGGAATATTGGAATGCTATTTTCAACCATCATCCCAGTGTAGTGTAAAATGACCACCATTAAAAAATATAGAAACAATATTTAGATTGCATAATAGAGTCATTTACATGGCAGCTCTCTTTTTCTCTTTCATTATCAGTAGATTTATTTACAGATATTAAAAAAAGAAACTGTGTATGTTTGGGTGTAGTATTCTGTTCTAATACAGTCCAACAAGATTACTGATATTATTGCTCACCCTGTGAGACACAATAAATCACAATAGCTCTTGCCTTAATACCTACACAGCCCCCATCTTCATGTGCTTTTCAAATATGATATATAAATTCTAAACTCTAATATTATAAATTGAAATCAAACAGTTCAATTAAGTTCATGCATACGTATTTGAAAACAGGGCAAATTATCAGAAAATATTGTATTGTATACAATTGTGTTATTTATTTCCATGAATAAATTAATTTTTTAATAACATTCTTCATTTATCTTGCAATTTTTTTATCATTTTTCTATTGTGAGCTCACAGGCATTTGGCATATATGACAGATAATATCACAAATTAATTATTATTTGAAAATTCTTATTTGTTTAATGGAAATACTTTTGTCTTTGTCTTCATAAACTAATTAAAAGCTTAGGAATCTTGTTAAATATGTGGAAGCTTAGGTATAGTACTGTTTGACTGCTCTCCTCAGACATCCTATCAAATATGTAACACTATTCAGCCATTACATAAAGTCAGGGTGTCAGTAGCATTACTATTACAGTGATGTTTGTAATATTAATTACAAAAGTTTCTATAGCAAATAGAATGTTCTTGAAGGAATACTGTACCAGTGATTTCTTACCAATAAAGGTTATAAATATGTACATGTAAATGTTACAAAGCAAATTTTTTATCACGTTACCTGTTAGTCCATCTCATTTAATTGTATAAGTTTGTCTTTCTTTTTAGATGCTTCCTTCCACATGGAATTTCTTTGCTAAAATTTCTCCATCATAAAATCTTGCTCCATTTTGTTAATTCATTTCATGCACTTTAATAGAAAGTAATGACCAAACTTCACTTTCAGTATTTCTAGAAGTAGAAGGTGGTTTTTAACAATTTTTTAAATCCCTTTTCTAGCTGG
Source organism: Pipra filicauda (assembly GCF_003945595.2). NCBI lineage: Eukaryota > Metazoa > Chordata > Aves > Passeriformes > Pipridae > Pipra > Pipra filicauda. Next base: position 199,956 of record NW_024104541.1, read on the forward strand.
AGGAAGTTGGGTTTCTTCTAAATCATCTCTGTGGATGCTCATGGAAGAGTATCTAGATACTATATTATGATTAGGATCTGGTAATTATTCATATCAATTGGAATATTCATCTGTGCTATGTGCATTTCCTACTATGTAAATTTTAATCTTGAATTTCTACATGAGTATTGGTACTCTAGGACTGAGAAGGACATAAGCTTTCTATTTGGAAATAGAAAATGTGAATGTTAAGTAATGAACACGTGTCTTGTGTTCATTGACTTGAATATAAGAAGGCAAAACATCTTTAAATGTCAAGGATCAAGTACTCTGATACAAAAGAAGATTTAAACATTTGAAAGTAAATCAACACTATTTAGGGAATGACCAGTTCCTTGAGAATGACTCTTGCAGACTGTACATTTACGACTGTAAATAGTAAGACTTTATAGCAATTCAAGTTTTCCTGAATATCTTGGATGTGGAGTAATGGGTAGACTTTGTACCAGCAATACCATTCCAGATCTATGAGCTAGTCAGTTTAAATTTTTACACTACGAACAGTTGACTTGACTATGAGCACTACTCAGTTCTCACCATTCCTGAAAGAATCCATTCTGGGACAGATAGTAACATAGAAAACTTTCATATTTTTTATATGAGTAAGAATTATTAATTCCTTGAATTTACATTGCCCATCTAAAGACACGTTGAAAGGGTTTCCACTGCTTAAAAATGCCTGAAGCTGCACAGAAATAAATAATGGCATCATTAAAAATACTAGATACTGAAAAATGCAGGGACAGGCTACATTAGGCAATCTGGACTCTCAGGAATATCCTAGACACATAAAACTTATTTATTTATTTAACATAACACATTGAATGACCAAAGCTAACAGTATCTGCCTTAGACTTTTTCTACATCCCAGAATGCAAACAAAACAAATGCAGAAAAATTCAGTGAGATAGTGTGGCTCTAATAAGCTTTATTGACATTCTTTGCCAAAAGCCTGTCATTCTTTCCCTAAGTACCTTTTTACTATAGTTGCAGTGAGTCACTTGCCCCTGTGGGCTTCTGGTATTTAGGTCCCATGATAACTGTTGTTCACCCATGAGGCTTTCATTGAAGACAGAACCTAAAAATACTTTCTAAAAGACACCACTGAGCCATAGGGAAATTCAAACTGCTCTGCATGCTGGAGTTATTAGAGCTGCTACAATGAAGGGATAAAGTTCAAAATGAAATATTTCAGTTCAGTCTCCTTCAAAATGTGATTTATTCTGTTTTCTTTTGTAGTGATTTTTTGTCTGTTATTTTTCCTAAACCAGATTGCTAACAATGTGAAAAAAGGTTGAGAATCTCAGGATTTTGTTACAAAGAGAAAGTAACAACTTCAACAAAATAAAATTGGACAGAATTCTTTCCACAGATGTTGCTTTCCATCTTGAGATCTCAAAGGGCATCACTGGTATATATGTTGAAATCAATCTTACAGTAATCTTGATAAGCAGACACCATCCCATTGTATATACAAGAGCATTAAAAACAAATTCCTATATAAACCAGCTTATGTTATGCCTTCTATAGTATCATTCCTCCTCCAGCTCTACCTGAAAACACCATTCTTTTGTGCCTCAACCAGGTGCATGTCAGACACTAAATTAGCTGGTTCAGAGAGATACACAGACAGAAAACAAATCATTGACTCAGTTTTTTTAGACTCAGTTTACAGGCAAATTGTTCCATCTAGTTCAGCTGCTGCCATCTTCAACTCATTGTCAAACCACGTTTAAGGTAAGAGAGAAGCTGGGAGAGGATGTTAGAGCAGAACTGCAATAACCTTGTCTTATTACAGTTTAAAGTGTCAGGGAGTGTACTCTGAGCCACAAATATCCATGTCCCACACTAATTCACAAACCTTCTCCTTCTATGTCTGTGCCAGAGGGAGTGCATGCAAATTCATGTGAGCAACCTATTATTGGCCCCAGAGATACTGCCATTCCTCTACCCTTCCAGGGCTTGAGACAATGATAACCACCAAAAGAGCACTTCCACCCAGTTTTCATCATTGCATTTTTAATTTTCCACTAAAACTAGCACTTTCTGAGCCTCTTGGTGGGTGGGATTTAATTCCATTAAAAACTACCTATAAGGCAGTACATGAGTGTGGCACTATACCTGATGAGAAACTTGTTTAAACATGTTTTAAAATGGCTCTTTGTGGTCCCTTTGCAAACACGTGTTTCTTCTTCCCAACACCCCCCACAGCAACTGTTATCTCCCATGCAGGAGTGTCCTGGGAAAGGTGTCCTGAGGTGTCCTATTGGTCCTTTGTTAAACCCCTTCCTATTGGCTGTTGACCCTTTACCTGATGGTTTCTTTTGTGTGACCCTGAACTCGTGATTGGTTCCCCTTTGACCCTCCTAAAAGCCTTATAAACCCCTTCCCAACAATAAACTCTCTCTTGCCTCCTCTCCACGCCCGGTGTGCTGTCTCTGTGCCTACCATGGAGCCACGTGGGTGCTGGGGGGAGGGGAGGGCACTCTCCCCTCCAGGCTCGGGGCCTGAAAAACCCTGTTTCTGGAGTCCCCCTTCCCCGTCCCACAAGACGTCGGAAATGGTTCTTCAGACGGAGAAGGAACTAGAGCTGGGCTCCCCCACGTCGAGGATGAGGAAAGGGAAACCCATATCTGGTGCCCACCGTGTGAGGAAACGAATCTTGCTGAACTCTTCTATGAAGATAGGTGGATTCCTAAAGCACAGATGCGACATCTGTGTTCCCCGGCGCCCCGAAGTCTCCCCCATCCCCCTCAATTCGCCGTAATTGGGCCACGTGGTGAGGCCAAGATTGTTTGAACTCTTCTGTGAAGATAAAAGCAATCCTAACGCATAAACGGGGCGAGTTTATGTGCAACGGCGAACCGGGTCTAAGCGGCAAAAGATATTAGCAGGCTTGCATCACCACAAGAGAGGAGCCTGATCTGAGTATCTTCAACCTTCCTGAGGACAGTCAGGTAAGGAGCAGGCCCGGCATATTCCCTTTTAAGGAAACTTCGGCATACTCCCTAAACCTCTCCCCCTGTAAACCTGTAACTACAAGAAGCGTGCATGCCTCTTTAAGAGAGAAAAAGCAAGCTTAAAGAACATATGTAATTCCATCTGCAAGTCATCTAATAAGACTGCTTGCTAACCTGAAAGATAGTTACCACGCCAGCATGGCGAAAAAAGGGTTAAAGCTGCTCGAAACAGCTCCACAGCAATCCCCCTGCGCGGCCCCGCGCCGCCCGCCGTGCCGCTCGCGCCGCTTGGCCCCGCGCCGCAGCCCCGACATCAGCTGCCTCTCCCCGCGCCGCCCGGCCCCGGGCCGGGGCCCCGCCGCGCCGCGGCTCCGGGGAAGCCCCGACATCGGCCAGCCCCGCTCCTGCCTCGCTGCTGCTGCTCCCGCCGAGCCGCCCGGGGCGGACCCTGCCCCGCAGCAGACCGGACCGGACACCCGCGGTGCCGCCGCCGCCCCGCCGAGACCCCGACGCTGCTGGCTGCCCCGGCCCCGCCGATCCCGCCTGCGCCCTGCTCCTGCACACAGCAACCCCCCGTCCCACCATGCGGCCGCAGCAGCCACCGCCGCAACCCCTCCGGACGCCGAGACTGCCTCCGAGAAACAGAAGAAAACAACCATTTGGACTCTAATGAAACTAAAATTAACAGCAATAAGTAGTTTGTTTGGTTCTGCAGTAAATTGAAAGTTTGTGCCAGTGAAAAACTTGTTTCATCAATAAAACCATTTTTAAATTCTGTCTTATAGGGACACCCTCAGACACTAAGAGAATGAGGTAAATTTAAAATCCATATATCAATATAAGACATATTCATCTTTAGTGAATAAAAAAGGTTGGGATGTGGCACTATACCTGATGAGAAACTTGTTTAAACATGTTTTAAAATGGCTCTTTGTGGTCCCTTTGCAAACACGTGTTTCTTCTTCCCAACACCCCCCACAGCAACTGTTATCTCCCATGCAGGAGTGTCCTGGGAAAGGTGTCCTGAGGCGTCCCATTGGTCCTTTGTTTAACCCCCTCCTATTGGCTGTTGACCCTTTACCTGATGGTTTCTTTTGTGTGACCCTGAACTCGTGATTGGTTCCCCTTTGACCCTCCTAAAAGCCTTATAAACCCCTTCCCAACAATAAACTCTCTCTTGCCTCCTCTCCACGCCCGGTGTGCTGTCTCTGTGCCTGCCATGGGGCCACATGGGTGCTGGGGGGAGGGGAGGGCACCTCTCCCCTCCAGGCTCGGGGCCTGAAAAACCCTGTCTCTGGAGTCCCCCTTCCCCGTCCCACAAGACGTCGGAAATGGTTCTTCAGACGGAGAAGGAACTAGAGCTGGGCTCCCCCACGTCGAGGATAGGAAAGGGAAACCCATACATGAGATCTTGTCCAGGAAACAAAGAGAGGAGAAAACAAGGTTTCTCCATTCCTCCATTTTCGTTCTTTGTAATTTTAAACAGGGTGATTTTTTTAGGTTGTTTTTTGGTTTTGTTTGGGATTTTTTATTTGTTTGGGTTTTGTTTAGATTTGGGGGGTTTGTTTGGATTTCTTTTGTTGGGGGTTTTTGTTAGTTCTTGTGGTTTGTTTGTTTGGGATTTTTTTCCTATTGTTGTTTTTTGGGGATTTTTTTTATACCCATTTTTAAATTGGTTTAAAGCAGTTCAAGTGCCAGGACCAGAACTCTGAGTTTTGCCCCTGAATTGAGACTAAGGGTACAATGGATAATTAAATATAGTCTTTAATCTTTAAGCTTTAAAGAATCACATTTATCTATCATGAAGGGTATGCATCTTATCTACCTGCACATTAGGTTTTTCTCTGACTTTCATACCTAATTTTAGATCACCAATTTAGAATAGGACTGAATAGTAGACAAATTTCTTCCATATGACAACAGGCTACTACCACCTGCAGGAACACTCTGTCAGTCCTGAAGCTCTTCCATCCTAACAGTCCAGTATTCTCCACTTCAGCAAAAGTTAAATAAATGAAACATTTGCTAGTTTCAGGGTGAATATAAGGCACTCAGTAGAAAGCAACATAGTAATAAATTTTCTTCTTTTTATTTTCAGGACTGAGGGTGAAACTCTGTACTACTGAAATTTAGGACAGCCATGATTTTAATATGAAGATACTTTCTGGAGCATAACTGATCTAGAGAAAAAGAATATATATGAAGAAAATATTGCCTAGGAATACTGATATTTAGCTGATACTAAGAAGGTTTAGCATGCATCTGGATAAATATTTGTAATACTAATAAAGCAGCTTATGAAAATCATGTGTTTGGGGTAAGTGTACACCACCAGTCTCTTTTTTTTAAGTATTCAAATCCACTGAAACCCCTCTTTTTTAGTTTTTTCAATGTTCTCAATTTTAAATACACATTATCTTGTACTAGCCTTCTATCTTTTTATTTTAGTAACCACTTCAACCCTCTTTTATGTACGTATGCAGACGTGGTGATAATTTCGAATCATGGCAAAAGTTCTGTCAAGCTGAGGCTGTTTGTTATAGAGGTTAGCAAATATTTTCATGGTTCAGCTTTCTATTCACGCCAATTAAGGGAGAGCATGACGACTGAGGAAGTGGGTCTGTCAGTAAGACTAAAGTTTTGGTCTCAAAATCATTTCAGTGAACATTTTCAGACCCTGAGAAAGAAGGATCTGAATAAATGCATAATAGCTAACATTTTGACCATACTATATATTTTTCTCAGGCTTTTCTAAGCAAAGAACAAGATAAAAAGATAAAAAACCAGTAAAAATATATGAAGTTTTCTTTAACTCTTGGTTTTTAGAGCTGAGATCTCTAACATGTGGCTTGCTGACAGCATCCTGTTGCAAGATCCTCTGATACAGCTTTCAGCCTCAGGAAACTCACTGTGCTTCCATGATCCAGGCTGACAGATAGGTAAAGAACCATGTTGCCTGCAGCATATTTCTTGTGTCACACTGTTGTCCACAGTGTCACAGAGAACTGGATGTTACAGTTCTAGTCAATTCAAGATGTGATTTGCTTGCTCATCAATTATATGAAATATTTCATTCAGAAACTAATAATTTTTGCAGAGACTAATGCATATGGATTTCCAATGCATGTGCAAATCATGGAAGAGACTGTTAAAAAAAACAAAAACATCTCATGGTTTCAGAAATTCAGAATACTAGATTAGTGAAGAGGATCCTAAATTCAAATCAAGTAAATAAAAGATACCCAGATACTTCCACTTGCTAAGGAACACTTTGGCAAGAAGAGTTTTAGAATTAAAACAAAACAAAACAAAAGCAAGAAAACGAAAAACAAAACACTTATTTCTACACGTGAAAACAATAATATAGTTAAAGACTAATTAAAAGGGGAAAAAAACATTACTACTATCAAATTGGTATTCTTCAAAAAACAATTATTTTCCCTTTCACATCTTTGTCAGAAATGTAGCTTGCTATAATGCTTTTATATGGCAATGATGCTATTATGGTTTTTTGCATTGTAATGTTGCTATGTTGTAATGAATTTTCATGTCGTTAAAACAAGGGAACAGATGCTGCAATTAAGACCACTAAATGGAACTCTGTCCTTAAAGATTCATATATCCTGTGTGAAATTTTAATATCCTGTGTAATATTTATTACATCATTGGTTAGAAGAGGATCAATAATAAAATTAGGACTACTGTAATTGTATAAGGTACAAAATGTCAGACAAATTGAGACATCCTTTTCTTTTTCCAGACTATAAAGCAAAATGGAGCTGATTTGTCTTTGCCCTGAAGTTTGTATGATGAAAGGTGGAACTGCAGCTAAATCAGACTCCTAGAATTTTTCATCCACACTTTTCAGATATCAGTGACAAGGTAGGGAGAATAGAGAAACAGATGTATTAATGTAAGGGTCTAATGAAGCTATCAGATCCCAGCTATGGGAGCAAAAACTGGAAAGATTTATTGAACAGGTGAGTGCTATTTAAGGGTCTTAGGGGCTTCCATGCTAGTGAGGAGGCAGGGTTATTCCAAACAGAGGATTCCACAATCTATTAACATTTCCAGTAACAGGGGTGACATAAGGGGGAAAATGGATTTACATTTCTCAGATCCAGTATTAATATTTGGGGGAAAAAGGATTTGATATTTCCAGTAAACAGGATTATACCGGGGAAGGGTGGTCAGTTTTTCCTGAAATAAGGATTTATGCGGGGAGGGAGAAAACAATGAGTTATCTGATAGCATCATGCAAAGTCTCTCTACTTCCTGCTAGGGGAGGTCAGGACAGTCCACACGAAATGAATGTCAATGGATCTTGTTTGGTCTTTTAGATGATGTTTTTTTCCAGCCCCTGTGGCCTAAGGTTTCCTGTTTAATCCTAGCAGTTCCTTTTCTGTTGGTATCTGAATTTCAGACTGCAACAACTTAATTTAAATTATATCTAAGAAACTTTATATATACTGCTGAAAATATTTTTTTTCTAAAGCAAAGGAATATTCTTGACATATCTATTCAAATGATGTTGATGTAAACCACTTAATTAATGCTTTTATGTTTGCTTTTACATAGTTGGATCACTATAATGATCTACTTGACATATCCCACAATTTTTTTGAGTGGCTTCAGTTTTTAAAAAGTTATGGAACTAATATTCTGAATAAACATAAAAATTGAAATGCACTGAAATGTCTTTCACTAGTGTTTGGTCTCAGAGTTCTTTCTGCTTCTAGCTGTGATTATCTAATTTTGTCTTCGTATCCCACAAATGTTGTATTAATTATCAAAGAGTTAAGTTGTAAGAGTAAAGCTGAATCTAGACTCCTGTTCTTGTGATCTCAAACTGTGGACTTCTAGAGTAATTTCTAAGACAATTCAGAATGGTTTTATAATAAAACTTTAAACATTTCTAAATGTTTTGTAGGTGACCATTGTAAGTAAGTATTATGACTGTTGCTACACCTATAGGATTTTAAACTAGTGGAACATAGGAAAGCCTTTATTAAATAGTGATGCAAGGAAAAAAAGATGATTGATTTTTGTATTAACTTTCACCACTACTAGTAAGCTTTCTGTTTAGACAATTGCTGCTGTTAGAGAAAAATGTCAATTTATCTTGAGTGAATTAAGGCTTAATTAACCTTGCTTTCCCTCAAGGCCATTGATCTGGAAACAGCAAGTCAGTAATTGAATGTTGCAGCTACCAGAACCCCCAGTTTCTTAAAACATGTGATTCATTTCCATGAATTACCATGGGAGCAAGTATGTTCTGGCTCTTAAAAACCCTTTTCCTAGAGCTTTCAATCCATATAAAAAGATTCAAATTCATGATAATTCTAGTATGAAAACATCCAGTTCATCTGATGTAGTGTCATTTTAGGACAAGTATATTTTTGATTTTTTTTTATAACAGTATTTAGTGGATTTGAGTAAATTCTATAATTACATTAGTATAGGTGAAGCACAGATTATAATTTTTGTTAAAAGACACTAATGTGTTGAAAGAGAACAAACTACATTTATCTCATTTGTGCTACTGCATTTGTTCCTTGTAAAGCCAATCATTTGTATTAAATACATTTCTATTCAAACGTCAATAATTAGGGATCATCACATATCTGCAGACCCTTATTTAGACTGCTTAAACTGGATTATGGCCACAGATCTCTAATGAATATATAAGATCAAAAGAGATGTAGTACTATGATGGTTTGGTGTAGCGTAAGACAGTTTTGGCTTCTGTAATGTCCTTCATTGATTCAACTAAATAATACTACAGATGGAAACATATATTGATTAGATTTTCTGGTCAATTGACTTCATTAGGCCCACTTTCTGTTAAATTATATTAGATATTTCATTTTATTTACCAGTGCTACCTATTCAGTACAGAGAAATACAAACTTTTGTATAACCAAGGCTGCCAGGCCAAACTGCTTTTATAAGAATCTGCTGAAGGCATTTCATTGCAGATGAAATAACATCTGTGGTGTTTGTTCTGTTCTTACTAGTTTTTACCAGTATTGCCATTTGGACCTTGAAATAACTCACAGCGCTTGGGGATTTTCTTTCTTTATGTACCTCTCTTTTAAACCTTTCTGGTGTCCTTTTTGTGAATTTTACTGAAAAGAAAAGCAACTTTAGAATCCTGATAAATTAAACAGATTTTCTTTTACTCTTCCTTGATATCTGTTTCTATAAAATCATACAATTTGCAAGGCAATCCACTATAGACACATACTTCACTGAAGAACTGCACTCTGAATTTCTAAAGGTCTTCCATTTGGTTTCACCAGCAGTTCTTGGCTTCTCTCTAGAAAAAGGATGTTTCTTGAATTAAGGGGTTTTTTTTTGTTAGTTTTAGGTTTTGGTGTTTGTTTGGTTTTTTGTTAGTTTTAGGGGGTTTTGTTTGTTTTGGGGGTTTTTTGTTAGTTTGCTTTTTTTTTTTTGATGGCTCAGTTTACAGTTCTTCCTGGGACTAGGAAAGATCCAATGTATTTTCCATTTTTTCTTCCTGAAGTACTTTCTTCTCCTCTCTTTAGGAGATTTTAGGAATTCCTGCTTTGTTAACTGCTCCCAAAACTAGGCAGAAAGAGACACTGTGTCTGTGCCTGTGTGCTTAGATATACCAGGACTGATCTCTGCCCTCAAAGCCAACAGGAGCGGAACTCCACTGGATCGGTCAATATCCCTTCAAAGCTGAGCCCCTTAGATGTGAACTGAAAAGTAGGATCTGGCCTCTGATGAGCCTTGAGCTGAGACCTGATATTGCTTTGGATCATGCTAGTTGTGAAGAACTAAAGTTTTCCTAGGGTTGTTCTAGTTGTATAACACTAGACACAAGTTAGATGAGTACCTAGAAAGTTTTCTGACACTGTCTAATTTACTTCTGTAGATGGCACCTGCACTCAGCTGCAGCTGAATCGTGAATCATTTACCTGTCAGACTTTCTCCTGCTGAGGTCTGGATGGCCCGATCATGCCTTTCTGGGCTGCGATATCAGCCTTTTTGCTGGGGATGGAGACACTGTTGACATTTTTAGGGGCTTACTTTAGGAGTGCAACAACAGCAAAACTTCCTCATACCTTTCTTGTTTAAATAACATAAAAATATTCCATATTCTTTATAGCCTTGTAGGACAATAACTGCATGGAAATTTTTTATGAAGTTTTCAGTCTGACAAATCGGTAAGTGAAGAGATTCTAAAGGTAAGACAGAGATTTTTCCAGCCTGTAAAAAGATTTTGAATCTGTTGAATACCTTCCTCCCATTTTCATTTAAGTTTAATTGTTTTATGATGGGAGTTATCAAGAGTTATTATAAAACATTAAGAGTGACTGCATGTATAAAGTGATTTTTTAATCTATATTTTAATATTTCTTTTTATTGAATAGTGTCAAAAAGATGTGTGTGCAAAGGCAAGAATTTTCAAACCACTGTATGGATCTAAGAAGCAACTGCATTACTTATATGAAAGATATACTAGTTAAAAGTATGGGTATTACAAGTCCATCAAAAATTGCATGGGATCCAAAAAGTTATTTTCAACAGATCAGAGCACAGACTGAGCAATCACGAATAAATTGTTCCAACAGTACTGAAGATCCAGGCGAGAACTGTAGATTATGTGAACACAAAACTTTACTGGAATAAAGACATCCTAAATGAAGAATTAGGGCAGTGAGATGTCACCTGACATCTTCTTGAACAGTCTGACTGAAAGAAGACAGTTCTGTTCCCTGAACACAGATGTTTTCAGTTATGGTTTTTCATTCATGACAGTTTTAATATGCATGCTGATGTTACAGTTCTGTGGTAGGCATCAGATTAAATTTAATCTTCAAAGCTAACAGTGCTTTTTATTTTGCTTACATAGACACACAGTGTCAATTTCAACAGCTAGATTTTCTGAAAACCTTATAACTTACATCATTAGGGTCAATTTTATTTTATCCCAAGGTATTTTCCCAATGTGGTCAAAAAGGAACCTGCACAGGCTGTGTTTGCATTCTTATCTGAAGACAGACCTGACTCCAGATAGCTCAAATGTTTCTCTACGTTACTTTCACTGCCCACAGTATGAATGTGGCATTTCAAGATTCAGGGATTTCAGTGGCATATGAATCAATCCACTTTATTTCAGCTTTTATAGGTGGCATAGCGAAGTGTGATGTAGCAAACTCACTTTCTTTCAAACATAAACAAACTCATAAAACCAAAGTACTTTCAGTAGTTTGGATTTATAAGTTCCTGACATCTCTGAACCACTCTTACTGGATGGCTGCTGGGAAGTAATTAATTCAAAAAAATAAACTGTTTTTCAAAGTTTATGTAACTGGGCTAAAATTATTTTACCTTGATCTTCACTTCATATAAACAAACTCTGATGCCATAGTGGTCATCTCACAGCTCATCAACAATGAACGTTTAGCATTTGGTACACAACAGGTTATACATGACACTCCTCTCTGTTAGGAAACTGTCTGCATGAAAATGCTTACTAGTCAGTTTTAGGTTCAGTCTGTTCTCAATGAAAGTAATTGCTGTGGTCATTGACCCTCTGTTTTTACCAGGGCAGGCTGACGATCTGGCAGAACACTGTGATCCATGGTGCTGAAGAGTCCTCATAAATCAAATAACATTGGCCTGAAAGTCTTCATTGTGTGCACAGGCAAGAGAAGATAATGAATATCAATAAATGTTCATCAAAGAACACTTGTATAAGGAATTACTTGAATTTGTATGTATATCAAAATAACAACTTTTCTGTATAGCAAATTCCACCTCCTTCAATGGCAGTTTCTGGTCTCAAACTTCTCATGCATATTCTCAGATACTGTGTTGCTAGTGCAACACTTCTCATATAGCAGGTGGCTGACTAATGAAAAGACATTTACAGCAGATGCAGACCGACATTTACAGATGCTGTAATCTTGGAAAAAGTCTTTAAAAATAGATTTGGTCTTCTACTTTGCATCACCACATGTGTTACATGTAGGAGTTTTCTTGATGTCATAGGTGTGAGGTGTGGGTGGCCTTATAATTTTTGCATATGGGTGTGGGGACATCAGAAGGCTATTTCAGCAGATCATTACAGAGACAGCTTTTAGCTAGACTGAAACTTCATTTTTCATTTATCTCGTTTCATTGGTTGCAATAGGTTTAATCATTAAATTTAAAGAAAAGTGGTTCTGATTGCTAGCTTTCTGAGAAAACTGAAGAAAATGAACTCACTAGAAACTTCTGTGATACTTTTATTTCTTCTGCTAGGTTTCTATGTAAGGCGGCTGAGAACTCCAAACTACTACTTCTTACAAACCATTTCTGTAAGAAAAATAAAACCCAAAAGTTCTTGTATGTGTTAGCAGCAAGTAAATCTAAGAGGCTTAGTTGTTTAAATTCCTTAAATGTGTTTTTAAATGGATTTACACTTGCTTTATTTTGTTTTCATTTCTGGGAGATAGAATAGCACCAAACAATATTCTTTTTGGTAACTAAACTGTTCTTGAAATGGGTCCCATTGTCTGACTCAATCCACTCTGGGGTGCTGTGTTGCTGCAGGACTTGCTTTTCAAGATCCAGGATGGTATTTCGGGCAGTGGCGTGAGGCACCAGATATGTCTCCAGCCATCCAGTGGTTGCTTCCACCATGGTGAGCACATAGTGCTTACCTTGGCGGGTCTGTGGCAGTGTGATATAATCAACCTGCCAAGCCTCCTCGTACGTATACTTATCTCAATGTCCACCATACCACAGGGGCTTCACTCTCTTTGCCTGTTTAATGGTAGCACATGTCTCACAATCAAGGATAACTTGGGAGATAGTGTCTATGGTTAGATCCACCCGTTGGTCTTGTGCCCATCTATAGGTGGCATCTCTGCCCTGATGGCCTGAGGCATCATCGCCCATCAAGTCAGAAACAACTCTCATTGGTGGCATGATGTGTGGAGGGTGCCTTTCCCTTGAACATCCAGCTCAGCACTGGTAGTCAGGGTGCCAGGAGAAGCTGTGCTTCTGTGCCAATCACCTCTGAGGCTGCTCATACTCCTTCATAAGCTGCCAGGATCTCCTTCTCTGTGGGGGTGTAGTTGGCCTCAGATCCTCTGTAGCTTCCGCTCCAGAATCTGAGTGATCAGCCTCGGGCCTCACCAGGCACCTTTTGCCAGAGGCTTCAGGAAGGACCATTATCCCCAGCTGCAGAATAAAGTACATTTTTCATGTTTGACCCTGTCCTAACTGGTCCAATGGCCACAGCGTGTGCAATCTCCTGCTTGATCTGTTTAAAGGTTTGCAGCTGTTCGGGGCCCCAGTGGAAATTTTTCTTCTTATGAGTCACTAAGTAGAGTGGGCTATACTCAGGAATATACATCCTCCAGAAAACTATGGCACCCAGGAAAGCTTGTGTTTCCTTCTTGCTGGTCGGTGGAGCCATAGCTATGATCTTGTTGATGTCTTCTCTTGGGATCTGATGACATCCATCTTGCCACTTCACCCCCAGGAACTGAATCTCTCTGGTAGGTCCCTTGACCTTACTCTTTTTGATGGTGAGACTGGCTCCGAGGAGAATCCGGATGATTTTCTTTCCCTTCTCAAAAACTTCCTCTACTGTGTTCCCCCATACAGTGATGTCATCAATATATTGTAGGTGTTCCGGAGCCTCACCCTTCTCTAGTGTAGCTTGGATCAGTCCATGGCAGATGGTGGGACTGTGTTTCCACCCCTGGGGCAATCGATTCCAGGTGTACTGCACGCCCCTCCAGGTGAAAGCAAACTGTGGCCTGCACTCTGCTGCCAGGGGGATGGAGAAGAACGCATTTGCAATATCAGTGGTGGCATACCACTTCTCTGCCTTGGACTCCAGTCCATACTGGAGCTCCAACATGTCTGGCACAGTGGCACTCAGTGGCGGGGTGACTTCATTCAAGCCACAATAGTCCACAGTTAACCTCCATTCTCCATCAGACTTACACATAGGCCAGATGGGGCTGTTGAAGGGTGACTGGGTCTTGCTGACAACCCCTTGGATCTCCAGCTCTCAGATCATCTTATTGGGAATCACAGAGTCTCGGTTCGTTCGGTGTTGTCATCGATGCACAGTTGTGGTGGCAATTGGCACTTGTTGGTCTTTGACTTGCAACAATCCTACAATGGAAGGATCTTCTGAGAGGCCAGGCAGAGTAGATAATTGTTTGAACTTCTCTGTAGCCACAACAGCTACACCAAAAGCCCATCAATACCCCTTTGGACCTTTGAAGTATCCTCTCCTGAGGTAATCAATGCCAAGGATGCAAGGGGCTTCTGGGCCAGTCACAATGGGGTGCTTTTCCCACTTGTCCCCTGTTGAACTCACTTCAGCCTCTAGCACTGATAGTTCCTGGCATCGCCCCGTCACTCCAGAAATCCAGATGTGCTCTGCACTTCTACGTCTCGATGGCATCAATGTGCACTGTGCACCCATATCTACTAAAGCTTGATACCTCTGCGGATCCGATGTGCCAGGCCATCGAATCCACACAGTCCAGTAGACCCTGTCATCTCTTTCCTCCCCCTGGCCAAAGGCAGGGCCCCTCTATTCCTGTTCCTGGTCAGAGTATTCACTGTCTGACCTTTGTGATGCCAGACCAGAGGTCCCCTCACTGGGATCAAAGGAGTTGATCTCAGTCCTTTTGCGTCTCAGAGGTCGCTGACTTCTTTCCAAGGTCTCTGCAACAACTGAGTGGACAGCCTTCTTATTAGCTCTCTTCCCTCTTAATTCACGTACCCAGGTTTCAAGCTTAAAGGTGGGTTCACCGTCCCACTTCATGTCTTCCCCCTGGTCATGCAGAAAGAACCATAGTTCATCATGTGGCCTGCACTTGGGTCTTCCTTTCCCTCTGGATGGGGCAGGAGGAGACCAGTCTCTTGGGCTGCCCCTAAGAGCTGAATTGCTGACCCGTGGGAATGAGGAGGTTCTCAAAGTTTCTTCTACGTTCTGCAACCAGGAAGATATCACCTCCATACTTGGTGGATCCATCTTTGGAAAATATAATGCTACCAGGCTGTTAGAATATGATGCAGGGACACTTTGAACCACCTTCCTCCACATGGCCAGCGTGCAAGGGACATCCTCCCAATCTTTGGGGGTGTCATCCCTTCTTAGCTTACTATAAATGATTTCCAGCACTGCTAATTCCCTCAAGTACTGGATGCCTTCATCTAGAGTGGCCCACTTTCTTGAGTAGCTCATTAGATCAGCCAGATCCACCACAGCTGAAGACTTTTCAAAGGCACTGACAAACATACTTCCTTTACGTGCAGTGCAAAAAATAAGATCCAGCTACCATTGTACAAGAGAAAGTAAAATAAAATCAAGTAAAGAAAAACAAAAGAAAATAAAATTGAGTGTTTTTTCTGATTTTGGGGTTTTTTTTGGTGGTTTGGTGGTTTGTTTTTATTTCAATAATTGTATAAAGATGCTACTTAAAAAATGGACATGTATTTTCTTAATTATGTGGGACTTACTAGGCTTACAGTACATGTACTCACACATTCATTTAAACAGAGACTTTCTACTTGATTTCTCAATTCAAAAAGTACAGTAAACACCACCAGAGGACTGACAAGTTATTTAAAGGGAGATCGATTGCTTAACATTGCACAGATAGATCCTGGATTAGGTACGGTGCTAGAATAACAGAGTTCATAGAGACCAAAAAACGAAGCAGAAAGCAGCCTAAAGAAGAAGAATGATGTCTGGGAAAAGTTAAATGTAAATATAAGGAGAGAAATCCAGACATGAAAAGCAAATGGAAGCCCTTCCTGAGAGTACTCACAGCTGAGAATAACATTTGCATACACACGTAATTTTTTCTATATGTTCATAAATTAAAAATATTCTAGTTGAAGATAAATGCCTATGCAATGAGTAGGTATTTCTGCTGGTTACCTGTTAAGATTCGAAGGGGGACAATCAGCATTTTAATGTTCTAAATAATCAGAAAATTTTTTTTGGTTCACTGAGAATTTCACAGTGAATGGTTCTCCGATGTTAACTGCCTATGTTTACATTGGCAACATATACAGTTGTCACCGGCAGAACCATGTGTAGGTTTGATACAGTACCAGTCATGGCAAGTCCTCCCATCAACTGCACAGGCTTTGGATCTTGGTTCATATGCACAGAAAGTTTTCTCATTTTCTTTTATTTTCTGTTTCAAGTTTTTTTGTTTAATAGATTTGTGACATGCTCTGTCTTTCCTGCTTTCACATATACTACTTCTGGATCTTTTATTTGAATTTAATTAGATTTTTTTAAGCATTATCACAGTTAAATAACTATGTGGAGGTGAAATGGACACTCAGGCGCAAAAACACTTGAAACAGATATGTGCAACTTTACAAATTACATGAATTCGCTGTTCTGAGAGAGAGATGATGCAGTAAGGCAAGATTAGTTGTATCCAATCTACACTGTGCAATGCAATACCTTGGCATGATAGCCTTGAGCCATCTTTAAATGGACTACTCTATCTTCATGGCAGAAAGTAGTGTAAAATGAAGCTAACTGAGGTCCCAATGCAGGACATGAGGTCCTTGTGATTTCCTCTTCCATGTTGTTATTGCCTTCAGCTAAACAGTGGTTTAGTGGATTCTCAGTTTGAGAATCCAGTTCTTCTTCTGGGAAATCGAATTGCAAGGTTGCAAGAGAAGACATTCATGTTGATATGATTGCTATAAAAAGAAAATGCTTTATGCACAAATAACGACTGATCATGGAAAACCAATTAATTAGATACATAACCAGAAGAATTGATGTCCTATGAGGGAATCAAATAAAGAAAACATGCAGTCATCTCAAAACCTCTACAATTCCTAAGATTATGCAGCAGACAATAAGAGAAATCCAACTGTGGAACCGTATACCAGGTCAGCTTTGCTTTGCATTGCATCAAGCTATCTCTTGACATAATTTTTATTTTTCACTTATTTACAATAAATTTGAAATTCAACTGCAATGACTTGGTTGCTATAATATTTTTCTCAAGTAATCATTCATAAATTCCATCAATATTTGAGGAAATATGTGCACAAAACTTTTGAAAAGCAGTCCCCATATTCATCAGGAGAAAATCTAGGGAACAACTAGGCAGAGGACACTATCCAGTTTATAGACACCTTCTTTCATGCCTGCTCTGTATTTCACCATATGTCATAGGAAAATTTTAAACTCAGTCTGTACTGGAAACCCATCTCGTTTCTCAGAAACTGATGAAGTTTCTGGACTGAAATATTGATTGTGTGTTTTGGAAATATTGGTCTACTTTATTGGTACACCTGTATAAATAAAACAGCATACACTTTGAATATTTCATTATATTTGATTTTGCTTCCATTAGGGAGTCTTACAAGATCTCATAGTCCTGCTGCACTCAGTAAATTGCAATGGTATATGACACATAAAATTATTGTTCTGGACAAGAAATAGATGGTTACAATGCGCCATATCATTGTAAACTGTTAACTGGATGATTATTCAACAGAAAAGTGTCAACAATGGGATAGTTCTGAATAGGACAAGAATAAAAACTTAATAGCTATATTTCTGACAAAAACACAAAAAAATAGGAGATTTTCAAAGAAAGATGTGTAACTACACACATAGAGTTGGAATATTTAAGTGTAACAAACATTTAAGAGAGGGGGAAAAATATGAGCCAGATTTTTGAGATCTTATTTCATCTTGAACTCTTTCCTTTAAAAGAATATATCTCTACAATTTTTACAGGAAATATTACACTTTACAAGATAACTGAATTATTTTTAAGCTACAAAGTACTTTTTCTTTCTTCATTTATAAGTAGACATTGATCCTGTGTCAGTGAGGACAAGGGAAATGTTCATATAAAACTAAACTATATTTTGCCACTTGGAAATTTGATTACAAACATGGGTGAGTGATATTCTGTCCAGGGGAGTGGATTCATTCAGTTCTTAACACAAGCAGAATTAAAAGTGCATCTTTGCCACAGCAAGCACCTTACTTATATCACACTGTCCTTCTCTTGATGTTGTGCAACAGACATCCACTGATTTGTCAGACACAAAAACTTGCTGTACACCTAGTTGAAAAGAAAATTTCAAATTGGCACATGTCCATGTCTTGAACCTCACTTACCACCATTCAGTTGACAGAGTTAGCTTGTTAGTTAAACTACACAGAACTTTCCACCAGTGTCGAATGCACTAAGCTGTTAGTGTACCCTGTGACTTCAGTCAGAATTTACTGGCAAAGCACAGTAACACATACTTATTTAGCACCAAGTCAATACAACTGCCATTGAAAAGTTTTTTTTTCATCACCTTTCCTTACCTGCTAAAACAGGTACTTGTTACCTCTTATCATAGGATATAAAGACAAGAAAAAAAAAGAATCAATATTGAACTGTAGGATATCATTTAAGGCACCAGAAGTTCTGGGGCACTAAAAATCTAAACTGCACATACACATAACTTCAGAAGAAATTGCCATCCAGGGACTGGTGAAAAGGAAGAGAAGGTATGGATCTTGCCTGTAAATAAGTGAAATAATCCAGGCAGCCATGACTAATGTTGAGATAAAACAGTCATTCAATTAAAAGATTTAAGGAAGGAAAACTCCTTCATATCCTGTACCTGGTCCAAATATTTTCTCTGTCTGTCATGCTCCCCTTGAGATTTCCCTTGTCTAGGAGCCCCTCCAAAGCAGTCTACTCCTTGTTAAAATACAAAAACATGTTATTCCCAGAGCAACAGAGAGAATCTTTCTGCATTCCTAACATG
Organism: Pipra filicauda; assembly: GCF_003945595.2. Classification (NCBI taxonomy): domain Eukaryota; kingdom Metazoa; phylum Chordata; class Aves; order Passeriformes; family Pipridae; genus Pipra; species Pipra filicauda. Next base: position 218,759 of record NW_024104541.1, read on the forward strand.
GTTAATAAGCAATGTGACCCGGCAACCAGACAGGAATTGCACTGGGGGTCATAACAATGAGGATTCTCCTACCTTCAGACCTTGAGAATCTCCCAAGTCTAATAGAAAGCAAATAAATAAAAATTTGAATAATGCAGTAGAATTCAGTAATTTGGACATAAAAGTACCTTAGATGGTGCTTTATTTTGTATGTTCTGTAGAGTTTCAAGAAACCAGACCACCACCACTAAGCTGTTCTTTCAAACAGCAAGTACCCTTGTTTTTCTAAAACCACAGGGCCAGATTTATCAGTTAATACTTCTACTTGTGCTTAATACTGGGGGGAAAAAACCAAAACAAAACAGAGAGAACATAAAAGGGTATATTATTAAATTCCTATTTGTTTTTATAAACCATGTTAAATGTCTTAAATGTTTAAATGGTGTCAGAATATGGATGCAAAAACAAAGTAAAAAATACAGTAGTGGAATAACACAGGTTCAAAGGGGACAGATGTCACATTGTAGCTATCACTCTCTTCAACTGCTTGTACAAGCCTGGATGTGTCTGGGGAGGTAATATAAATAGATGCCAAGCCCTAATGTCTCTGACTGATTGACATTTTGGCAGTAACCAGTAGATGGCTGCAATTTCTAGCTGCTGAAATGGTTCACTCAGAACTATTCTGTTCCAAACAGCTGCTGGAAATGAACCAACCATTAGCGATATCTTGAAGACTGTGGCTGCTGGGCTTGTTCTGTCTATGCAAGAGAAAAAATATGTACCTAAAAAAAAATAGAAGTTTATAGACTGCATCCGTGTCGTTCAGTACCTGTAGGACTGAGCAGATATTTACAGCCTCTGGTTCTCCAAGACTGCTCTTATTCTTCTCTTCTGTTAGTCCATTACATCCCTTAGGCACACGTACAATTAAAAAAATCTATCTGATGCCTTCAACCTATATCCTCCCTCCAACCCCAGACAATGCAGCTTTCCTTCTTTTTCTGAAAAAAATATGTGCAGAAATTGATACTGCAGGAGAAAGCATATTTTACATTATTTTGTTTAATCAGAAATAACACTTAAAAAAAATAACCACTCCCTTCTATTTATATACTTTATAAAACAACTTTTAATCTAGACACTTTTCTTCTTTTTTTTCTTCTGGGTCTGAAATTAATGAGGATTGTTTTATTTTAGTAGCATGAATATTTAACAGTACAAATACATACAGTCCTATCTTGGCACATTAATTTTTTGGGTGTTTTACCTTTATCAGTGCCTCAGTATCTCTTAAACTGATGCAGAGCTGTGAGTCATGTATGTGAAACACATCAAAGAGCAACTTGTGTAACTAAAGAGAGCAAAGAAAAAGATGGAGGACAGTTGCAGACCACAAAAAAGTAGAGTAAAACACAACAAACACTAGGCAGTGACATGGGTACATCTCATTTCTTTGGGAATTCTTGAGTGGAGAGACCAAAACTCTGAAAGAAATAGTGTTTCAAAGCCAAAGCGAAAACACATAATATCGAAATAAGATCTTAAAAAAAGTCCTACGGAATGCAGATGTAATGACTAGCTGGGTATCATGGACATGTGCTAAGCAACAGAGCTGGACCGCGTCAGAGATGGCAGTTAGCAGACAAACTCCTAGGAGTGGGGCAAAGAGGTGGCAGAGCACGTGCGCACAACCCCCTGAAAGATTGTTATTTCGTGAACTGAAAATCCTCTTCTCTCTCCTCTAACAAAATAGTGAATGAACATGTAATCAATTCAGTCTAATTTTCAAATGACATTTTAGGAACAGTCTCAGAGCAAGCTGACATACGATTGAGTTAAAATAGTTAGGAAGGGGCTGTCATATTATCTTCCTGCTTTCTCCAGCTGGGGATTCGGTGACACGTTAAAACAGCACCATGTTTTGCTGATGCATGTTGTTTAGTGAGTATTTTGAGGAATAGTCAACAAGTATACAGCTGTCTCAATAGTTTACGAAACATCAAGAGAAGAGTTTGGTTTCTATGAATAATTGGCATTTCATAGCTGCTGTTCAGTGCTGTTTGGGTAACACTGGTAGATAGATGTAATAGATTTCACATTCTTTAGTTTTCTGCAAGGAGCGCTGAAGATGGACAATGGTGAATAAAATCAGTACAGCATGTTTCAGCTTTTTACCAACATACTCTTGAAATAATGTTCAAAAATAAATAAAAAGCAAAAATATACATTGTATCTGCAAAACAGGAGATATTTTTTTAATTATTCTTGCCCAGTGTGATCTCTTTCTTTTTTCTTCCTGACATAGTTACCGACAGTATACTTTATATTCTTTAAAACAGTTATTTTTCTAGTCTTCTGGTTGTTGTATCAATTCTATATAACTCTCTCACCATCAGAGAAGTCAGCTAATCATACACATTTTGAGAAGTATTGGGTATTAATATAGAAGTATAGAAAAAGAAATGGTGAATGGTGACATAAAATAAGATTACTGGTATGAACACAGGTATCTGTGTATCAAAACTACACAAAGTGTTACTTCCATGCTATCAGGATGTCTAGACTGCCTAGAAATTCCCTGATATAGCTATAAAAGTAAAACAGAATTAGTACTGTAATAAAAGTGAACTGCAATAGGAAAAATGTGTGTGTGTGTCTTAAAAGGGGATAGGTTTTCCTCTTCTGCACCATGACAGATGAAATGCTTTGATGCTACCAAAATGCCCTTCTTATCTGAGAAAACACAGACTGAGAGCAACTTTGTTAAATGTTCGTTTCTTAACAGTATTGATTTTGTATTGATTTTTATTATTAAAGTGTGTTTTAATATTGTGCCACAGATAGAAACAGGTACTTGAAGTATAAAAGATCTTAAAATGGTGGAGTGACACTGTCTATTACAAATTCAAAGTGTCAATTATTACTAAATGAAAAATAAAATAAAATATAACTAAAAAAAAACCCATGTCTGTAGTAAATCTGATTATTCAATCATATTTTTTGCTGATGAGAGATTACAAGATACAAGATTAGATTAACTTTTAGTTGAAAAATAGAAGGATAACTTTTTGAAACCCCTATCAGGAGAAAAGGTATCAAAAATAACTTAGGAGGATCAGGAAATTATTACCTAATGAACATTGAATATCAGCATATTTGCAGTCCCAACTTTTTGGATTTAAAGGTTAAACTTTAAAAACTGCTGTTTGTTGTCACTAGCATTAGGACTTACAATATCATCTTTAGTTCAAAGATAAAAAATAAGTAATTCCTTTAAAGAAGTATATTCTCCCTTTTTTGAACTCTTGCAGGAAACTATAAGAGGAATGGACTAAATTTTTGTCTGCGTTTATAGAGCATAGTACACATAGTACAGTGGTGTCAGCATCTTTGACTGTAACCTGAAGATGATGCCATAATTCATCAAAAAAACCCCAAACCAAACAGGGAAGTTTTTGATAAAATGTAAACTTGAAAATCAAATAACCAAATCTGATATTAGAAGAGCTCATTGGTTATGACCTATTGACTTCATTGTCTTCTCTATGTGGTTGTAATTCTACTTCTGAAATCAGAATAATATATTAGTTTGGGATTTTTTTCATTTAAGGAGGCAAAATTCTCTGTAAAAAGTTCTTAGTGACTCAACACTTAAAATCAGCTGAACCTTCAATTTTGACTTTCAAAGCTCATTTGTGAATAATCTTGGAAAAAGAATGGGACTAATTGTCATGCCTCAAGCATGACAGAGCATTCAATTTTGCTGGCTATAACGTATAGGGAAGAGTATGACTGTGGTTAGGCATGAGATAAATCTGGTATTTAATTTTATCTTCCTCCCAGAACTTCTGTCACCTGGAACTTTGTAAAGCTTCTTCCCTTTTTTTTTTTTTTTTTTCCATTTCCAATTCAACAACCATACTAACTGCAAGAGTATTGATTATTTTAGATAGTTCTCATATTACTCTTCCTCTCCACCTGAACTACCCTAATTTAATAGTTTCTTGGCTCTATTTCTCTTTAATCTGCCTAAGGACAAAAGCTCCTCTTCTACCTAAGACAATCTGTAATGTCTGTTCACTCTAATATGCTACTAAATAAAATAATTCTTTTTGCTTGTCACTGAAAGACTTCAAGCATGCCATAGCTGCTCTGAATTTCCTCACTATTCAGCTTGCTTTCTCAAGCTGAATAGCTTTTTCCTCTGGAAAAATATTGATCATGAAGCATTTGATACTCATGATATGAAACTTAAACACCATTTTAGTGAGTGTTATAGTATCATTTGGTGACAGTTATGATGTACTTCCAATTTTTTGATTGGATGAGCAAATTTATAATTTGGAACTTTCAAAGAAGTTAGAGAGACTCCAGAACTCCAGGAAGGGAAAAGAGCATTTTAAGACTTGTGGAAGATTAGTGATTTTTGGAACATGTAAAGGATTTTTCTTCTTGAAAAAGTCATGTCTTGGGCAAGGTGTTATTGATAGAAAAAACAGGCAACTGCAAGATTTACTGGCTGGGTGCACAGTTAAAATTTTATTTTCTCTTGTCGCAATAATACAAGGTAATTGTGAAGGTAAGAGCGGCTTTGAAAAGGTGAGGTCAGATTCTCATCTGGCCCATGTATTTGCCTCTCTGCCAGGGCTGAGCCAGAAGTTTGGGGAATGTTGTGTCAAGCAGTATCCCATTCCAAGTAAAATACAGCGAGTGCCCTGCATTTGCTACTCTGTAACTTTCTGTCATCACCGTAGTCATTAACACAAAGTAACACTTGTTTATACACCACCCTTTTCTGAAGACCTTAGTCGTGTACTTTGATATATTTACTTGCATCCATGCCAAGGTGTGCGGGAGATGTGGTATTAGGAATTTGCTCCTCACACACACTTTATAATCATAGAAGTGATAGTTGATTCTGACTGCCTCTGGGCCTGGTGGATGAACCTGGTGATTGCCATAAGTAACAAGAAGGCAGTCCGAATGGGCTGATACCAGCACTTTTAAATATCAAGCCTTTTCTGTGGCACTCATGGCAGCTCTAACGGTGTTCAGATTCCTCAAAAATAATCTTGTATTTGATGTGACTGTATGTCCTTGCGCATGTATAACATGAGGAAAATTGAAGAGAACGTGATGGAAAACAGGAACATTTGGCTAAACAGGGCTCTGGTGATGACATCAAGTCTGCTTTGCAATCCCTCTGACTGGAGGATGTCTCCCCCGAGGTTAATCTGCAGTTATCTGAAACACAAGTTTCTCTTGTGAACACATCAGGTGGGGCTTTGTGCTGTGCTGATAGATCGGCATGTACAGGTTCCATTTCAAAGAACTCCTTATCTGCTCTAATTTATTATTTTGAATTAGTGCCTGTCTTCAAAGATAATAGATCTTTGGTGTCTTTTGGCATGTCCACTTAAGGTAAAAAGTCAGATAGCCAGTTTAGGGCAAAAAGAGTACTTGCAATAAGAGACTTGGGGAAAAAAAAAAAAAAAAAAGAAAAAAAAAGTGAGCAGTTTACTTCATGGGAGCAATAATTTTACCTTTGATTCAGTCATTTTACAATAATGAAGTCCTAAATAACCCCAGATGCTTTAGTTAACAAAAATAGACAGAAATATTTTCTTATATTGATGAGGAACTAAAATGTTCCTTTTAAGAAGTGAGAAAGCTCCGCCGTTTATTCTTAATGGTTTTTTACTTCTTTGCCTGTATATGAAATTAACTCCAGCTGGAGTTGAAGCAAGTTACAAAACTATCACTTTACATCTAACAAATGCTGGTTCATTCCAGAAGTATTTTGGACTTTTGCTTTGTTCCCAGATATAACTCAAAATTCACAGTTTGAATTTTGGCTCCATAGATCCTGAAATTTCTGAAAAATATGATTTCAGAAATAAAATGTCTTGCAATATTTTCTGCAGGAAAATACATGAAATTTTGCCAAAATCATGTTCAGAATATAGGAAGAAGATATTTGGATAAGATTTTAAAATTTTAGATAGCTTTATATTGTACTAGGGGGTTAGGGGTTTTTTTCAGTTTTAATGACTCATTACGCAGAATGCTTGAATTTATCTTTAAGGAACATTATCCCTAAAATTTCTCAAAACCCAAGAAAATCATGCTGTAAAATAATGAAATAGAACCTGATAGATCAATTCATTTTAGAATTTATTTTTCTCTACAAGCTAATTTAACATCAGTGTGTCAGTTTCTGCAAGGGAATAGTATGAAATTCTTTTATCATACTTTTCACTCTTAATATTTTAGATTCCTGTATTCTATTTTTTAACGCAATGCAGAAATCTTAAGGATAGCTGTTCCTCAATTGTGGTCTATGAATTTGTAAATATCACTGCAAATCTGAGAAGTCACAGACTGCTAACCAACCATAAAAACATGGATAACTCTCTGGATAATTCTGTCTAGTAAATGGAGAGAGACTAGAAACTACAGGTGCACCTCTCTCCTTTTCATGCATCTCTTACCATGCGAAGAAAGACTTTGTAAAAATAATACATAAAAGAATACGCAGAAGCTATATATAGTAGACATGACTATTAGACTACTATGCTATTCAAATAATCAGGTTTGCAGTATCAGCAGAGACTCCCTGTGAGTTTTTACTGTCCAGACGGTTATCAGTCAAGCAGAGAATATTTTTCTCCTGTGCTTCTTGAAAAGGTCTGGTGTCATCCTTGTTTCTGCTGATTTGCTGTCTTCTGACTCTGTCTTTTTTCTTGGGCTTTTATACTCCTTCATGTCAGCATTTTTCTTTTAAGTTCTGAAATACTATTAACCTCAACAGTTTTACTTCTGCCTGTGTTTTTACATCCTTTATCTTGCAAGGTCTTAGCTTCTATAGTGTTTTACAGTTTAACATTGTTTCTTATTAATGCTAAGCCAAGGTCACACAGCTGTGCTGCACTAAAACACACAAAGGGTGTGAGTAGCTGAATCCCAGCACTGTAGGTTACACAAAAGACATATCAGGTCACAAAAGCTCAAATGTCCTCTTGAAGAGTCTCTTTCCCCGATTAAAGAGGAAGGTAAGATCCTTGGACCTTTGGATCCTCGGATCCTCATGGACCTTTTAAACAGACGACATTAAGAGGGATTAATTCAGTTCTTGATATGACTCTTTTTTTTTCTCTGTCATTCTCATTCAGAGAAATCCACAGGCATGGGCAATATGGTCTTAATAATGTAAACAAGAATATTGCAAGAAGTGATAGTGTAATATGCAAGGGAAAATTATAGGAGAAAGGAAAAATATAGCTCCTAATTAAATTCTAACCCATGCTGTGAAAGCATGTCTCCATGTTCCAGGAGAGTATAATTTTGACAAAAGGGTTGCCTTTCTTTAACTTTAGGATGTCATGAGACATTCTGGCCTGCACAGGAAATAGGAAATTCATAGAAAGTGTATGTAAAGGGAAGCAAACTGGGCTTTAAAAGTCTATGCTCAGTACTAAGTCTTCATGTTTCATGAATATAGAACTCCAAAAATCCAATTTCTGATAGTAAGGTAATTGATTTTGAAGCAATCTGCCATGTCATTTGGGAAAACAGCTTAGACTTTCCAAATCCCTGTTCAAAGCTTCTTGAATAGACAATATTGTTGGGCTTAATCAAAGGGTCAGATAGGATACTAACAGAGACATGTTAGTATGGAATGTATAATTTTTTTTTTTAGTTTGTTTTCTTTCTGACAATCAGCAGATTAAGAACATTTCTTGTAAATTATTTGGGATTTTAGTCTTATAATTTTAAGGTAAATAATATTCCTTTATTTTGATAACAAATTGCTAAAACCATGTTTAAAGAAAAAAAAAGAAAGCAACCTGTTAACCAAATTCAACTATTTTTGGTTTTAAATAATTTCTAGTCTTAATATGTCCTTGTTGTGTAAGTAGTCTTTATGTTCCTCTAGTTCACCATCCAATTTTAAAAACTGGGATATTCCTTTGGATATCCTCAAATGCTTTTGTCTTATACACTGACTTAATGACGCTATGTATGGAAAATTTTGATGCCTACATTACACAAACCAGTCCATGCCTTGGATTATTTTTGTTATTCAAAATCTGTTGATTGGTTCTGACTTAGTCCTTCTCAATTAAATTGGTATTGATTATTTCCCAGAATTTAGTAGCGTTCACGAGTGTTACTAATGAACTAGTTACTTACTTTTTAATTTGAATGTAGTAGATGAAATGACTTGAAGCTTTAATAACTGGGAGCTCTTGTTTACTTGTTAAAAATGGTGTATTTGTCACACTCACATCACCTAAAAACTCAGAGTATAGAAGAAATGACTAAAAAGAGGGAGCAAGCATAACTTTTACTACTTTTCATCTCATTATTGGAAGCTGTCTTTTGGTTGTAGAATTTCTTTAGTCATGAAACCATATGTAGTTACATAAAACATAGATGAGTATATTTCAGATAATTATTCTAGCTGATCTCATTATTGTCAATGAAAAGCAACTGACACTATTATAGATGTCATGAGTAAGATAGTAAACAAATAAATACCATTAATATAATTTCATTTACCCAAAGTATGAACACTTACAGGCAAAATGACTGTTACTTTTTGCCATTAAAGTTACATTTTGCCATTTAAGGCACAAGATAAGTTACAAAGTCTTTTGGGGGGAGCACTGCGAATAGCAGGTCTTAAACTTATGATCTGTGACTGATCATTAATGGAAGAAGGCTCAGAGATGTGCAAGAGTGATGTGCCTGTGAAGCTTGGGGAATCAACCAGGATTTGACTGACCACAGCTATTGCAAAGAAGCTGACTTCATCTCAATACAAAAGAGACCAGAGGTTAGCCTTCGCTTTACATAAAAAGCTATGTCGGTTGAGGGTGGTGTAAATGATTCTCCCTAAGTTCAACTAGTGGTGTAAATGATTCTCCCTAAATTCATTCAAAACATGTGAATATCTCCTTGTGTTATCCAGGCCCAACACAGAGGCTGAGAACTAAACAACTAATGAAAGAATTTCAAAGAGAGCGATGGGCTTGAGCAGGCTTCAACACACGTTTTACATTCTGGCAATTGTGGATGGCCAGCATCATGATGGTGAGCATATTATAGAGATTCTCATGTTGTATAATGGGAATCATGTTCTGACTGAACTGTGTATTTTGTTAAATGTAACTTAGGTTTGGATTATGTTTTAAGTGTATTTTGTATCACTCTGCTAAACCATAAATACTATGTAATATCAAATATCTTCAAATAAGTAATTTGACATGAAAAATTACACCCTCTGCATGTAGAAAATCTAAAAGAACCTGGTCAGAGACAGTGGGACTCTGATACAGTCCTAGAGAAATTCTGAAGGCTAATATTTCCGATGGTTGACTTTTCATAAATGTAATGTTCATAAGGCTCTATGATCTTAATTTACTGACAGGTTTAATTTTCATGTTGTTTTAATAAAGACTTTCCCTAGAGTTAAAAAATAGAAAAATGAATGTATACAGAAAGGGAAAGAAATCAGATTTATATCTACACATCTAAACAGTCTCAACATCTCTCTGTATTTAACTGCTCAATTCCTTGATTTATTAGGTCTTTCCCGATATTCCTACTCAAAAGGAACTTAAAAAGCCCTTGTTTTTACATATATTAACATGCATAAAGGACAAAAAGGATTGAAAAAAACCCTAAGAAATTCTTTGATGGTTACTGTTGCAGCCAAGCTTCTATATGAGGCTTAGTAGTTCTTGGGGGATCAGCTCTGTGACTGAATGTCTTCCTTTGTAAAGCCATCTCTTTAACACTGAGCTACAGTTATACTCAGTGTATTTTCTTGTGGGAGTAATCTTTCTCACTTCTTTGTGTACCTCATTTTTACACATGGAAATCTTAATGGAAGAAATATTGTTCAGTTTTACCCTGGAAACAAGACATATAGTAACAACCATGGCTCTCTCCAGGCAACCTTGTGCTTAACATTTAGGCAAAACTGTATTTTCTCACTCTTACAGTTTGAATTGGGAGCCACTAAAAAGAGAATTATTTGTGAGCCTCACTTCTGGTAGTATAAGTTAATTCACTTCTATGAATAATAAGGGAAAGAATTCATGTAACAGTGTACTGTATCTTGTTTCTTTATTAAAGATAGGAGTCTGAATCAAGGTATCAGTCTTCCTACACAGTATAGAGAACTGCAAATGTGTGACAGAACTAAGAATAAATTAACTGAAAATATTTCTAGCCATAGCATGGTTATGTTGCAGCGCATTATAGGTTTATCCCTGGAGATTCTGAATTCAAGCTTCAAGCATTAACATAAATCTTTTTAATGTTTCTGAATAAAACTTTTGAAGTCCTGTGACTTCCTAGCATCTCAATGGATACATTATCATTAAGTGTGCTATTATAAATGTAATGTATAACAGGCTTCTTGGATTTTTACAATATTTTCAAAACTCTCGAGGAATAAAGAAAAATCACATAACTGAAGTAGGTTTAGAAGACCTTTGAAATTTCTTATAGAAGTATATGTATGTACATGGACTTTACAAGTTTCTATACCTACAAAACTTATGAATTGTTTAATTAGAAATGTTAGACAAATTTCATACAAAGTGTTTTGAAAAAATTCTGGACATCTTATAGACATTTCCAAAAAATGGGGATAAAAAAGAAGGAGATTAAATAAGAACACAAGTTAAAAAGGGAGGATTGAAACAAAGCAAACAAGCAAAAAACAACAAACCAACAAAACAGAATAACAACCACAAAATCCTAAAGGAGTTCTTCCTAGGATTATAGAACATGATTTGACCACCATGAGTCTTGTGGCCTCAGTCCATGTAGGATTTTCTGCTTATATACCCTTCTCAACCACTCACACAACATTTATTCAAACAATGAGGATGTTCTGAATGGCCAAGTAGGCCCAGAACCTTGAAGAATCTGGATATTTATATTTATAGGGCTACTAGAGTTTGTTCAACAAAGTCAGAGTATTTAATCTATCAATTAATATATTTTATTTTAAGTACTTTTAAAAAACCTAAACAAGTAATATATAATCTTCTTATGATTGTTAGAGTTATATTTCCAATAAGTTCAGTAAATTATGAGCATGTAGGTATATATGAACATATCAGGTTTATTTTTTTAAATTCACTTAGTTTTCTAAAATTGATTACATAAAGAAAGCCTATTTTGCCCTTTTTTCAGGGAATTCTTCCAGAATTAAGTAATATTTTCTCTTTAAAACAAAGAGGACTTCAAAATCAGACAGGAAAGTTCAAATAAATCCTGTTAGTGAGTATATACTATGTTGACTTTTTTTCTTCCAGAAAATGCTGTCATTCCTCCAAGGGCTTTGTTATGTTTCACAGTCATTGCACTGAATAGTGAGTGACAAGTTATTAAAACCATTAAAAAGAAGGCACCGAAAATTTTGGGAAATCAAGCCAGTAATGAACAAAGACCCTTAAGTGGGTTATCATGCATCTTATCATACAGTATGACAGCATGTCCTGTGCCTTATGGTAGTCACATTTGATTTTTCAGGCAGTGCATCAGACAGAAAATACCCCTCTGTTGAAACTTCTTGTATCCCTTATAGCACTGTGTCTTGTTTCAAGCACAGTCAGGGAGGCAGTGGCATATTCCTCTGAGTGTGACTTGGGAGACAGCGCAAGAGTCAACTGAAGGAATGCCTGCAAGTGGGTTCTGGGGAAGATGACAATGACAAGATTTTGCAAGACTGTAGGATTTCTGTAGATGTTATTTCAAATCAATAGATGCATCACTATTGCTACTGTTGTGTTTTGATCTCCTTGCCTACTCATGTAAACATATTTTATAATTGTCAGGAAGTACTATACCCATTTTGAATGTATATATTTATATATTGTTGACAAATTTATGTAAGTGAAATTCAAAATCTCATGTACGCTGACACATATAAGGACTCAGTCTGACTTTCTTTTGTTGTTATCATCCGGCAATGGAATGTCACGGATTCTCATCACTGTAGGTTTAGCATGTAAGTGGTGCTTATCAGCCTTGGCTGATAATCTTGCCTAATCTTAGAAACAGTTTACAGAGCTAACATTACTGCAAAAGGAAGAAAACCTTCAGTCTTGACTCATTTGTCCAGCATGTTGCTTAGCTACCATATGATCTGTTTTTGCTATTTTACCTATTACTCAAGATGAGACTGCACTGAGGATTAAAAAAACTACATGCTTCTAAGGCATCACATATAACTAAATGGTTGTATTTCTCTTCTCTTCTCTTCTCTTCTCTTCTCTTCTCTTCT